>NC_134355.1:699196093-699466093 GCF_048569485.1 Anomaloglossus baeobatrachus
TATGCGTAAGACATGTTTGTCATATCAACTTGTGAATATTTATCACCAATTTTTTCTCCTTCCATACTGTCCCCTCACACTTTTCTCCTCCCATACTGTCCCCTCACACTTTTCTCCTCCCATACTGTCCCCTCACACTTTTCTCCTCCCATACTGTCCCCTCACACTTTTCTCCTCCCATACTGTCCCCTCACACTTTTCTCCTCCCATACTGTCCCCTCACACTTTTCTCCTCCTATACTGTCCCCTCACACTTTTCTCCTCCCATACTGTCCCCTCACACTTTTCTCCTCCCATACTGTCCCCTCATGCTTTTCTCCTCTCATACTGTGCCCTCACACTTTTCTCCTCCCATACTGTCTCTTCACACTTTTCTCCTCCCATACTGTCCCCTCATGCTTTTCTCCTTTTATACTGTCCCCTCACACTTTTCTCCTCCCATACTGTCTCTTCACACTTTTCTCCTTTCATACTGTGCCCTCACACGTGTCTCCTCTCATACTGTGCCTCACTCTTTTTTTTCCCCTATACTGTTTCCCACTTCTTCTGTAAAACTCCTTTGTCTTTGGGTCAAGTGGAGCGCTTACATTATGGTTGCCCATCCTCCAGCTCTGTGGTAGCATGCCCTCATATTTTTCTCCTCTCATACTGTGCCCTCACACTTTTCTCCTTCCATACTGTCTCTTCACACTTTTCTCCTTTCATACCGTCTCGTCACACTTTTCTCCTTTCATACTGAGCCCTCACACATTTCTCCTTCCATACTGTCCCCTCACACTTTTCTCCTTCTATACTATCTCGTCACACTATTCTCCTTTCATACTGAGCCCTCACACGTTTCTCCTTTCATACTGTCCCCTCATACTTTTCTCCTTCTATACTATCTCGTCACACTTTTCTCCTTTCATACTGAGCCCTCACACGTTTCTCCTTTCATACTGTCCCCTCACACTTTTCTCCTCCCATACTGTCCCGTCACTTTTCTCCTTTTATACTGTCCCCTCACGCTTTTCTTCTCCCATACTGTTCCCTCACACTTTTCCCCTCCCATACTGTCCCCTCACACTTTTCTCCTCCCATACTGTGCCCTGATACTTTTCTCCTCCCATACTGTCCCCTCACGCTTTTCTCCTCCCATACTGTCCCCTGACGCTTTTCTCCTCCCATACTGTCCCCTGACGCTTTTCTCCTCCCATACTGTCCCCTGACGCTTTTCTCCTCCCATACTGTGCCCTCACACTTTTCTCCTTCAATACTGTCCCCTCACACTTTTCTCCTCCCATACTGTCCCCTCACGCTTTTCTCCTCCCATACTGTGCCCTGATACTTTTCTCCTCCCATACTGTCCCCTCACGCTTTTCTCCTCCAATACTGTGCCCTCACACTTTTCTCCTTCAATACTGTCCCCTCACGCTTTTCTCCTCCCATACTGTCCCCTCACGCTTTTCTCCTCCCATACTGTCCCCTCACGCTTTTCTCCTCCCATACTGTCCCCTGACGCTTTTCTCCTCCCATACTGTGCCCTCACACTTTTCTCCTTCAATACTGTCCCCTCATACTTTTCTCCTCCCATACTGTGCCCTCACACTTTTCTCCTTCAATACTGTCCCCTCATACTTTTCTCCTCCCATACTGTCCCCTCACGCTTTTCTCCTCCCATACTGTCCCCTGACGCTTTTCTCCTCCCATACTGTCCCCTCACGCTTTTCTCCTCCCATACTGTCCCCTCACGCTTTTCTCCTCCCATACTGTCCCCTGACGCTTTTCTCCTCCCATACTGTCCCCTCACACTTTTCTCCTTCAATACTGTCCCCTCATACTTTTCTCCTCCCATACTGTCCCCTCACGCTTTTCTCCTCCCATACTGTCCCCTGACGCTTTTCTCCTCCCATACTGTCCCCTCACGCTTTTCTCCTCCCATACTGTCCCCTCACGCTTTTCTCCTCCCATACTGTCCCCTGACGCTTTTCTCCTCCCATACTGTCCCCTCACACTTTTCTCCTTCAATACTGTCCCCTCATACTTTTCTCCTCCCATACTGTGCCCTCACTCTATTTTCCCGTATACTGATTCCCAATTCTTCTCTAAAACTTCTTGGTCATGGTCATGTCACCTGATCACGTTGCTATCTTCGCCCTGACACTTGAAGTGACGCAATCAGGGCTTCAATTATACTCGAACTTAAAAGACACAAGTACAAATAAGTAATGGAACTGAAAGTTTTCATTTACTCTGAGACGGCTGTCAGTTATCAACTGTCTCTGAGGGACGGCATAATACCGCTGCCTTGGAGACACCTTGGACAGCTGGGGTAGGTGGCCCCACACTCCCCCTGCTGGCTGTGCTTGGAGTAAATTTTTTTGTCGGACCCCCTACCTCACTAGATACATCCCTGTTTAAAGATTCTGGAACCTGCAGCTTATCCCTCTATTTTATGCCGAGCAGACATCTTCTAATTCTGGGAGATGCCCTATAAACCGTTGGGTATACTTCAAATGTCTCTGACATCTTAATAACAAACCTCAAGAATCCATCAAAGTTCTCAGGTCTCTTCTAAAGTTTAGAGAATCTCCCACAATCAAAGAAAACTATTGCTAATTGAATCTGTGGGGGAGGGGAGGATCCTGGTGATTGTGGGTTTTTTGTACCTATAACAATGAGTATTTAGCAGCCATAGATGGGGGTGTGAATGTGTGACGCCCTGAACACCCAGGGGTCACAGGTCACTACACTCACCATATACACCCCCACCCTAGTAAGGTACCATCAGTCCACCAAAAGACCTGATTGTCTCCCTCAGAGTCAGACAGGCACACCAGGTGGGTGTAGTCAGGCAGAAACACACACCCTCCGAGGAGTCTGCTGGCCTGAGGCAGGAAAACACGAGCAGTAAGAAAAAGGAGTAAGAAAAGGGAGGAGTAAGAGTGAGGAGAGCAGAGAGGAAGGAGAACAGTTCTGTGCGGGGCCTGGGTTGGAGCCTAGGACCCCCGATCAGTTAGACGGTAGTGGCCGCCTGCAGGAGACCAGGAATACGACCGGTGGAACCGTAAGGGACCGGGACAGGGTAGTGGCCCGCCGGAACCGAACCACGGAGCCAACTGGATACCGGAGCACCAGGCAGGGTACTCAGACCCCGAACTAGGCTATACGCCACCACCATAGTCAAATTAACTGATTGCGGTCTGGACCTCAAGGGTTTGTGTCGCCCTGGGCAAGCCAGGGGACACAGGTCACACACCACCACACCCCACATCCCAGGTAGGAACAACAAGGCTAACCAGAAATCCTTGTTGCCTTCCTCCAGGAGTCTGTTGATGCACACCAGGGGGTGGGCCAGGCGGTGGGCTCCGCCCACCGAGGAGCTCACAACTCTGGAGGCGGGAAAACAAGGCAGTTCAGTTAGGGGAGTGAAGGAGTCAGCTCAGGGAGGAGCAGGAGTGAGGAGCTAAGTGGAGGAGTTAAGAAAGTGAAAGTAGTAACAGTGGAAAAGGAGGATAGCAAGTGAGGTGACAAGAAAGAAGGAAAGCCTGAAGGGTCCAGCTTTGTGTAGGGCCAGATCAGCAAGGTCAGCGACGGCGGTGACTGTCTGGAGGGGGACCGTTTGGAAGTTCCTGGAAGGACCCCGTTGGCTGTGTGCCCGGCGGTCTGGAGCAGTGTTCCGAAGGACAGTCAGCACCAGGGCAGGGGCCTCTCGGACCCCGGCAAGGCTAGGAGTCGCCAAATTTGCCGAATCCGTCAGTGAAGGGGACGTAGATCCCCCAACATCAAAGACCCGATTGACGGCAACAGCCCAGCCAGTATAGAAGGGACACCGCCACCGCCAAGGCACCCATCTCTTAGGGCCAGCGCCTGCGGGCAAAGTGTAGAGCTCCCCCGGTCCAGCTTGAAGCCGGGGAGCGGGTTACCGGTGGGGACCCATCGCAACCAACCAGTACATAAAGGTGCAAGGAAAAGGGACATCACCATCAACTACCAGGAGAGCAAGTGCAGCCGTCCGTGGGACCGTCTATCCAGCCGTTTGGTTTACCGCAAAAACTGTGCCACGTCTCAGGCTGAGTGAGTACCACAGTGCCGCAAGGCACAGCGCTGCCCCCGCGTCCCTGCGCCCACCAGGCCCTGCACCTCCCAAACCATCACCGGGCCCCGGGATCACCAACCCCTACCCACGGAGGGGCAACACAACACCTGGCTGCTCCACAACTCCATCCCCGGGAGCCCCATACCGAGCAGCGGTGGTGCAATCACCACAACCGTGGGTGGCGTCACGGACTATAAACAATCCCCACACCCAAAACCCCCCTTTCACTCACGGGCGAGGAGCGCCGCTCGAGAAACCCCCGGGATCCGGCCCACGGCTCGAGCCACCACTGAGCAGCAGCCGCCGGACCCGAGCAGAAGGGGTGAGCGTAGTGTGCCGACACCCTCCTCCCCGCCCGCGACAGGTTCATTCCCACTAAAGTCCTGAGTGAAGGCAACATCCCAACCCGTCAAGATAGGAGCCACCGCCAAAGGTCAGAGATCCAAAGGGCCAGCGTCTGCGGGCAAACGGGCTCCTACGACACATACACACCGGGGAGCGGACTACCAGTGCCCAGGCACAGTGGTCAAAATACAAACACAGGTGCAGGAGAAAGGCGGACATTGCCAACCAGACTGGGAAGCTGCAGCCGGCTGCGGGCCCCGTTCATCACTTTGTTTGGTTTACCAGTGACTCTGTGTGGCTTAATCGTGAGTACACCTGTGCCCTCGGGCACCGCACCGCGCTGCACCGCAACACTGCGCCCTGCACCCCGGCCCTCGCCAGCCGGGCCCCGGGAACAATATCCCCCTACCCACAGAGGGGTCAACACCCAGCTGCGCCACTACACCGCTCCCGGGAGTCCCCGTACCTTCACCGCAGCAGTGGTGTCCACCATCACCACAACCCGTGGGTGGCGTCACGAACAATCATCCCAAAACCAAATACCCGCATCCCCTCGCGTAGTGCCAACCTCCCTTGCAGAGCGACGTAACCCCCGGGTCCGTGAGAGCCTCGAGCCACCACCCGCAGTACGAGCACGGATCCGAGCGGCTCGGCGGTCGCAGCCGAGGCCGCAGGCCGGTGCAAATGGCTCAGAGGTACATAATAGTGGAATGCAAATTGGGGTCAATGATAGTATGTGATGCCTCCAGGCTGGTGGACCTCCCCTCCATGATCTTTTCTGGGTCATTACAACCATTGTGCACCATCAGTGAGAGAATTCAGATTCATTGGTTGTCGCCTGACTCTGCAGGGACCGTGAATTTATTATTGAGTGAGATTCCTCTACATGACGTCTACCATCCATATCTACAGGGGATGAGGACTTTACACCTCCGTACAAGCGGTTCTGCAGCCGTCATTGCAGCACTTCTGTCCAGGGCTGCAGTCGCCGTCACCCCCGCACTCAATCACAAACCGTTTGCATACGACCAAGGAGGTGACCACTGGACGTTCCTTTCCTGCAATGGAGAGAAGAAGAAAGGTGAGAGCAGAAGTCCACGTAAAGAACGAGGAGACTGCGGCGCCAATTTATTCATTAGAATTCTGGTCTACAACTGCTAAAAATGCCACAAAAATTGTGTGGCTGGTTTATACTGCTCGGACACCTTTTTGAAATGTGAACTGGATGGAACGTGGCTCAACGTGTCTGACACGGTCATCAGAACCTATCACACCAAGAGTGGAATATGGCAGAAATGTCTCCAACCTCTGGAGATAGTGCAACAGGGACAAGATGCGACAAATTCACCGAGACTGCACGCAAGACCGCGGGCTTAATTAGCAGTGACTTAACTAGATAGAGTCTGATGGGCCCCGGCGCAGAGTTTCAGCCTGGGCCCTCCCCTATATATTCGTCAGATGTATGGGTCATTGTAGTATTTTAAATCCTATAAAGAAATACAAGATTCTTCCCCCCTGATTGTGTAGTAATGTCCCCCATCCTCTGCTGCTTCCTGGTAAATACAGTTAGGTCCAGAAATCTTTGGCCAGTGACACAATTTTGGCGAGTTGGGCTCTGCATGCCACCACATTGGATTTGAAATGAAACCTCTACAACAGAATTCAAGTGCAGATTGTAACGTTTAATTTGAAGGTTTGAACAAAAATCTCTGATAGAAATTGTAGGAATTGTCACATTTCTTTACAAACACTCCACATTTTAGGAGGTCAAAAGTAATTGGACAAATAAACCAAACCCAAACAAAATATTTTTATTTTCAATATTTTGTTGCGAATCCTTTGGAGGCAATCACTGCCTTAAGTCTGGATCCCATGGACATCACCAAACGCTGGGTTTCCTCCTGCTTAATGCTTTGCCAGGCCTTTACAGCCGCAGCCTTCAGGTCTTGCTTGTTTGTGGGTCTTTCCGTCTTAAGTCTGGATTTGAGCAAGTGAAATGCATGCTCAATTGGGTTAAGATCTGGTGATTGACTTGGCCATTGCAGAAGGTTCCACTTTTTTGCACTCATGAACTCCTGGGTAGCTTTGGCTGTATGCTTGGGGTCATTGTCCATCTGTACTATGAAGCGCCGTCCGATCAACTTTGCGGCATTTGGCTGAATCTGGGCTGAAAGTATATCCCGGTACACTTCAGAATTCATCCGGCTACTCTTGTCTGCTGTTATGTCATCAATAAACACAAGTGACCCAGTGCCATTGAAAGCCATGCATGCCCATGCCATCACGTTGCCTCCACCATGTTTTACAGAGGATGTGGTGTGCATTGGATCATGTGCCGTTCCCTTTCTTCTCCACACTTTTTTCTTCCCATCATTCTGGTACAGGTTGAACTTGGTCTCATCTGTCCATAGAATACTTTTCCAGAACTGAGCTGGCTTCATGAGGTGTTTTTCAGCAAATGTAACTCTGGCCTGTCTATTTCTGGAATTGATGAATGGTTTGCATCTAGATGTGAACCCTTTGTATTTACTTTCATGGAGTCTTCTCTTTACTGTTGACTTAGAGACAGATACACCTACTTCACTGAGAGTGTTCTGGACTTCAGTTGATGTTGTGAACGGGTTCTTCTTCACCAAAGAAAGTATGCGGCGATCATCCACCACTGTTGTCATCCGTGGACGCCCAGGCCTTTTTGAGTTCCCAAGCTCACCAGTCAATTCCTTTTTTCTCAGAATATACCCGACTGTTGATTTTGCTACTCCAAGCATGTCTGCTATCTCTCTGATGGATTTTTTCTTTTTTTTCAGCCTCAGGATATTCTGCTTCACCTCAATTGAGAATTCCTTAGACCGTATGTTGTCTGGTCACAGCAACAGCTTCCAAATGCAAAACCACACACCTGTAATCAACCCCAGACCTTTTAACTACTTCATTGATTACAGGTTAACGAGGGAGACGCCTTCAGAGTTAATTGCAGCCCTTAGAGTCCCTTGTCCAATTACTTTTGGTCCCTTGAAAAAGAGGAGGCTATGCATTACAGAGCTATGATTCCTAAACCCTTTCTCCGATTTGGATGTGAAAACTCTCATATTGCAGCGGGGAGTGTGCACTTTCAGCCCATATTATATATAGAATTGTATTTCTGAACATGTTTTTGTAAACAGCTAAAATAACAAAACTTGTGTCACTGTCCAAATATTTCTGGACCTAACTGTATGTCCCCATTTTGGTATATGTCCCCCATCCTGGTATATGTCCACATCATGGGCCCATCCTGGTGTATGACCCCCATCATGGCTATGTCCTGGTATATATTGTCCCATCCTGGTATATATGTCCACTATCATGGCTCCATCCTGGTATATATATCCCCATCATGACCCCATCATGGTATATGTCCCGATATTGGCCCCTTCCTGGTGTATGACCCCGATCATGGATATAGCCTCATATTTATGGCCCCATCCTGGTATATATGGCCCCATCATGGCTCATCCTGGTATATATGACCCCATCATGATATATATGGCCCAATTCTGGTATTTATAACCTCATCCTGGTATATATGGCTCCATCATGACCCCATCATGGTATATATGTCTCCATCATGGCTCCATCCTGGTATATATGTTCCCATCATGGCCCCATCTTGGTATATATGTTCCCAGTATGGCCTCATCCTGGTATATATGTTCCTATCATGGCCCCATCCTGGTATATATGCTTTTTTCATGTCCCCATCCTAGTTTATATGGCTCCATCATGTCCCCATCCTTGTATATAGCCCCATCTTGGAATATAACCCCCCCCCATCCCTCATCATGGTATATAGCCCCTAATTCTGGTATATATAGCCCGCCCATCCTTGTATATAGCTCTCCATCCTGGTATATAGCCCTCCATCCTGGTATATAGCCCTCCATCCTTGTATATAGCTTTCCATCCTGGTACATAGCACCCTCATCCTGGTATATAGTCCTCCATCCTACTATATAGCCCCATCATGATATACACCTCCCTCATCCTGGTATATAGCCCCCATCATGATATACATCTCCCTCATACTGGTATATAGCCCTCCACCTTGGTATTGGGGCTGTGGAGTCGGTAAGCCAAACCTCCAACTCCAACTTTCACTCCGATTCCTCAATTTCCCTGATTCCAATTCAGACTCCTCTACTCTGACTCCCTCATACAGTTGAAACCAGAAGTTTCCATCCTCTCTCTATAAAGATATATCTGCAGGGTTTTTCCCTCCTCTCTCTATACAGACACATCTGCAGGTTTTCCCTCAGCTCTCTATATAGACACATATGCAGGTTTTTCCCTCCGCTCCCTATACAGACACATCTGCAAGTTTTTCCCTCTGCTCTCTATAATGACACAGGTGTATTTGTATAGAGAGCGAAGGAAAAAACCTGCAGATGTGTCTGTATAGAGTGGTGGGGAAAACCTGCAGATGTGTCTGTATAGAGAGCGGAGGGAAAAACCTGCAGATGTGTCTGTATAGAGAGCGGAGGGAAAAACCTGCAGATGTGTCTGTATAGAGAGCGGAGGGAAAAACCTGCAGATGTGTCTGTATAGAGAGCAGAGGGAAAAACCTGCAGTTGTGTCTGTATAGAGAGCAGAGGGAAAAACCTGCAGATGTGTCTGTATAGAGAGCGGAGGGAAAAACCTGCAGATGTGTCTGTATAGAGAGCAGAGGGAAAAACCTGCAGATGTGTCTGCATAGAGAGTGGAGGGAAAAACCTGCAGATGTGTCTGTATAGAGAGCGGAGGGGAAAACCTGCAGATGTGTCTGTATAGAGAGCGGAGGGAAAAACCTGCAGATGTGTCTGTATAGAGAGCAGAGGGAAAAACCTGCAGTTGTGTCTGTATAGAGAGCGGAGGGAAAAACCTGCAGTTGTGTCTGTATAGACAGTGGAGGGAAAAACCTGCAGATGTGCCCTTATGGAGAGAGTGGAGGGAAAAACCTGCAGGTGTGTTTGTATAGAGAGCGGAGGGAAAAACCTGCAGATGTGTCTTTATAGAGAGAGGAGGGAAAAAGATGCAGATGTGTCTGTATAGAGAGCGGAGGGAAAAACCTGCAGATGTGCCTTTATAGAGAGAGTGGAGGGAAAAACCTGCAGATGTGTTTGCATAGAGAGAGGAGGGAAAAAGCTGCAGATGTCTTTATAGAGAGTGGATCGATAAACCTGCAGATGTGTCTGTATAGAGAGCGGAGGGAAAAACCTGCAGATGTGTCTTTATAGAGAGCAGAGGGGAAAACCTGCAGATGTGCCTGTTTAGAGAGCGGAGGGAAAAACCTGCAGATGTGCCCTTATAGAGAGAGTGGAGGGAAAAACCTGTAGATGTGTTTGTATAGAGAGCGGAGGGAAAAACCTGCAGATGTGTCTTTATAGAGAGAGGAGGGAAAAAGCTGCAGATGTGTCTGTATAGAGAGCGGAGGGAAAAACCTGCAGATGTGCCTTTATAGAGAGAGTGGAGGGAAAAACCTGCAGATGTGTTTGTATAGAGAGCGGAGGGAAAAACCTGCAGATGTGTCTTTATAAAGAGAGGGGTGAAAAAGCTGCAGATGTCTTTATAGAGAGTGGATTGAAAAACCTGCAGATGTGTCTTTATGCAACACTTGGATGCTGGCAGCTGACCAGCGTATAAGTGGCACAGCACATGACGTCAATGTCATGCGCAGCCACCTACAGCACTGCCAGCTGTCCATGTATTCTCTGCTCCCCAGGCAGATTGTGTGTGTGTGGGGGGCAATGAATATTCATGGCCTTCATTGGTGGCCGTTACATCGCAGTGCAGGGACCCATTGGGTCTCTGCACTGTGATGTATTTCAGCTGGATGCGTGCCCTCGGACACACATCCATCTGAATCTGGGGCTGGCGGGCCCCCTACACCCTCGGACACACATCCATCTGAATCTGGGGCTGGCGGGCCCCCTACACCCTCGGACACACATCCATCTGAATCTGGGGCTGGCGGGCCCCCTACACCCTCGGACACACATCCATCTGAATCTGGGGCTGGGGCTGGCGGGCCCCCTACACCCTCGGGCCCGGTTGCAGTGGCTATCTCTGCGACCAGGGTAGTTATGCCCCTGTTAATTATCCTTCTGCTTCTAAGAGATCTGGGGGCACAGATTCTGCACTGATAGCTGAACGGCAATGGACGGGAGGGCAGAAGTACAAGCCCTCGTGACTGAGGCGCCTGAAGATGCAAGATGCCCGGATTATAAATAGTGCATGGGGGAGTTATATACAGGGTTGTCTGATTGGAACAAGGTGTTACCCACCGAATACGTGATAACCTTTAGTGGGGTCATAACACTGAGAACAGGAGACCTCTATCAGAATTTGTGCAGTCAGTGCGCATGCTCGTCCTCTGCCGCACCGCGCAGCCGGAGCACTGACCCCGGCAGTCTCATAGGCGGATGATCGAGTGCACTGACTCCGCTCTACTGATGATAAACGTGCCCGATCACTGGGGTCTCAGCGATCGGCCTCCAATAATGACCTCTCCTACACACAGCTGAAAAGTGGGGTCCTATAGGGGGACTTGGCCCTAATAAGTAGTTTAAATTAAGTTTTGGGAGTGACAGACTCACATTAACCCCTTCACCATTGGGCCATTTTCCATTTTTCACTTTTCCTCCCCTACTTTTAAGAGCGGTAACTTCATTTTTCCATCAATATCGCCATATCAGCGCTTGTTATTTGTGGGTCGAGTTGTACTTTTGAATGACACTAGTCATTTTGCCCTGTATTGTACTGCAAAAATGTAAAAAAATTCTAAGTTCTGTGAAATTGCAAAAAGGTGCAATTCTATGATTCTTTGTTGTTTGTTTTTAGTTTTTATTTCCCATGTTCACTATATGGTGTCGCGGGTGGGGAGGAGGACGCTGCCGCCGCGCGCTCGCTGACGCTCGGGTCGGCGCTGCTGCGTCTGCTGCTGCTCGGTGGCTCGGATCCGGGGACTCGAGCGGCGCTCCTTGCCCGTGAGTGAAAAGGGTGGTTGGTTTGGGAGATTTAGTCTGTGACGCCACCCACGGGTTGTGTTGAAGATGGGCACCCCCGCTGCTGGTGACGGGGATCCCGGGAGCGTTGTTAGGGAGCAGCTGAGATGTTGTTCTTCCCCTCCGTGAGTAGGGGTCGGTGGTCCCGGGGCCCGGTGGTGTGACGGGGAGGCAGGGTTGGTGAGGTGCAGGGTTGCAGGGACAGCACGGCGCGGTGCCGGATGGCACGAGTGTACTCACTCAGCAAGAGATGCACAAAGTCCTCGGTAAACCAAACGGCTGGATGGACGGGTCCCGTAGCCAGCTGCAGTGTCTCTCCTCGGACAGGTGATGGCGGCTGTCTTTCCCTGCACCTTTGTGTACTTGTTTGACTACGATGGATCCTCAACGGTAGTCCGCTCCCCGGTGTATGGGTGCCGGAGGAGCCCGTTTGCCCGCAGGCGCTGGCCCTTGGGTCTCTAGCCTTAGGCGGTAGCTGTATACCCTCACGGTGTGGGCGGTTGCCTTCTATCGGGTCTTTGGCTGTTAGGAAACCCCTGGGGTTCCGGTCACACTCGGATTTGACTATTGTCGGTGGCTCCAAGCCTGGTCGGGGTCCGATGGCCCTGCCTGGGTGTGCTGGTGTCGCAGGCGGGAGGTGCCTGCGGCTCGGGTCCGACTGCTGCTGCGGCTGCTCGGTGGCTCGAGTGGTGAAAGGGGAGATTGGTTGTTGGGGTATAGTCCGTGACGCCACCCACGGTTCATGGTGATAATGGGACACCACCGCTGCTCTGGACGGGGATCCCGGGAGCGATGACAGGGAGCAGCTGAGATGTTTCTCTTCCCTCCGTGGGTAGGGGGGTTTGGTAGTCCCGGGGCCCGGTGTTGTGGGTTGGAAGGTGGATGGTGGGAGTTGGGAAGGTGCAGGGTCGCGGGGCAGTGCAGTGCCAGTCGGCACGGTGGTACTCACTCAGCCAGTAATGGACACGGAGTCTCTGTTCAAACAAACGGCTGGATGGACGGGTCCCACAGACAGCTGCGGTGTTCACTCCCGGTAGGTTGGCGGTGACTGTCTCTCCCTGCACCCTGGTTGTGTTGTTGGCCCCGATGGATTCACACCGGTAGCCCGCTCCCCAGCGGTGTGTGTGTGTTGCCGGAGGAACCCCTTGTTGCCCGCAGGCTCTGGCACCGGGAACTCTTGCCTTGGCGGTAGCTGTATTTCCCTTCACGGTTGAGCGGTTGCCTTCAGTCGGGTCTTTGGTTGCTGAGGAACCCTGGAGGTTCCCGTCGCTAACGGACTTGACTGGTTTTCCGGCGACTCCAAGCCTGGTCGGGGTCCGTAAGCCCTGCCGAATGGTGCTGGCTCTTCTTCGCACCTTGATACGGTACCGGCGGGCCACCGCCCGACCCCGGTCCTCACGGGCGTACATCAATCGGCCTCGCCTGCAGACGGTCACCACCGTCTGCCAACCTTGCTGTGAGTGCCCGGGCCACGTACCCAGACACGGTCAGTCAGTTGCTCCTTTACCACTTCACTCCTCTCTCTTCACTCTCCCTAACTGAACTGTTCTGTCTCCTTTTACCGCCTCCAGGACAATGAACTCCTCGATGGGCGGGGCACACCGCCTGGCTCCGCCCCACCTGGTGTGGACATCAGCCCCTGGAGGGAGGCAACAAGGAATTTTGTGTGACTGGTGTGCCTTACCGGGGTGCGGGGTGTGTTGGTGCAGTTTCTGTGATGTCCTGGCTTGTCCAGGGCGCCACATTCCCCCTTGGTTAAGCGCAGACCGTCCGCGGGCTGTCCGTCCATTACCGGTTTTACCGGTTTTACCGGTCTCTTTCAGGGGACCCACGTCCATGGGGAACCCCTGAACCCCCGGAGGATCGCCACCGGTTGCGGTAGTGGCGGGCCTGGGCCATCCATTCTTCCAGGCCCATCCTCCCAAATCAGCCTCTCCGGAGGCGGTACGGTATTAGCCAACATATCTACATCCCACAAGTTTGTGGTTTCCCTGCAAGTTCACGGGCGTGTCCGTAAGAAGTTCCTTACGCAACGGTTGCAGAAAGTCCCTACGGGGACTAGTTGCCGGCAACGGACGGTTGAATCACGGTGTTAATCTGGTCACAGTTCGGTTGATTACTTTCATTTTCTTATCATTCTTTTAACAGCAACTTTGCTGATGGTCCCAACGGGGACAACTTTTGGGCGGAGGACCGCCGACATCACTTTAGGTCCACCTCGCCAACCGGGGGAGGGGGCTGAGCGGGTGCTTGAGGCCCCTGGCCTCTTCTCAGCTGGACACCCAGGGCGTACCAGCCCCTCTCACCACAATGTCGGGTGTAGCTGACGAGGTCACCGGAGAGCAAGTTGCGGTCTGGATGGTCCTCCGGCAGATGATCATTCACATCTCTTCGGGCCACGAAGACCTCGGCCTTCAGGCCTGGTTCATAAATGAAGCCATACCCCCTACGGGTATCGAATCTTTGCACCTGCCCTTCATATCTTGGACCCCGCACCCGGAAGGTGGCTCTCCAGAGACGCTCCTTTTCTTCAATAGTGCGGGCCACCAACTCCGCCTTTCTCTTCTCCCTCTCGGCAATCTCCCGGCCCAGCGGTGTCGGCTCCCTGACCCAATAAGGGGCTGCTGCAAGCCCCTGCGCATGGGTCGGGCCCTGCAAGACCTCCTTGACGCTGCCCACCACTGGCAATCTGGGGGGTAGGTCCCGCGGTGTCATGGCCTGGGGTGCTGCCTCACAGCGGCGACCCAGCGCAGCCTCAGCCGAGGCGTGGGGAACGGGCACAGGGATCCTCTCCCACTGAGCCTCCGCCTCCTCCTGCACGAGACGGGCTGCCGGGGTCGTTACGGGGTCAGGCACGGTCACCGATGCCTCCGGTATAACTTCGTCAACGGGCTCGGCCGTTGGTATCTTCCAAGGGAGCTGTGCTGCACGGTCACGGGCGTCCGCTGCAGGTCGGTCCGCTTGGGCGGATTGGCGGGGTACCGCTACCGATTGTGGTGGTAGCGGGCCTAGTGGCGGGGCAGCAACAGCCAATACGCGTAGCGGGGGAGGTAGCAGGGCGAGCGGTTGTGGGCCGGGCCCCTCAGCCGCGATGACCGACCCGCTAGGGGTACAGGGGCGTGGGTCACTCACCCGCTCTTCCAGAACTCCCTCCACCTCACGTCTCCGAATGGCCGCCACCACATCCGCCATGTAGGCCTCCCACTCCTCCAAGAGGAGTTGCACGCGGACCTGCAGATGGGTTCGTAGCTGAGCAGTCCGGACCTCCACCCACGCCGCGGTCCCGGGCGTGGGGGCTACGGTATTACCGGTAGATCGGTGCATCGCTGCGACGGCCTCTTCCAGGAACTACAAGATGGCCGCAGGGTCCTGGCATCCCCGCTTTTATACCCGCGGTCTACATGCGGCCAGCCGCCATTCCGTGCCCCCTTGGTTTCTTTCTGGCACCTCTTTTTCAGGGGCGGAACTTCGGCTTTCGCACCTTCACTGCTCGGGAAGACGCTCGAGCGGGGAACTTTTCGCGCCCAATATGGCGGATTCTGCAATTTTTCGGCCGGACACCTCCGGTGGACACAAGGCGCACTTCTACCAGGCGGTAGAACGGTAAGATCCTGTTCGTGACACCAAGTTGTCGCGGGCGGGGTGTGCGCTGCTCGACCGCGCCTGCGGCTCGGGTCCGGCTGCTGCTGCGGCTGCTCGGTGGCTCGAGCGGTGGGCCGGATCCGGAGACTCGAGCGGCGCTCCTTGTCCGTTAGTGAAAGGGGAGATTGGTTGTTGGGGTATAGTCCGTGACGCCACCTAGGGTTCGTGGTGATAATGGGACACCACCGCTGCTCTGGACGGGGATCCCGGGAGTGATGACAGGGAGCAGCTGAGATGTTTCTCTTTCCTCCGTGGGTAGGGGGTTTGGTAGTCCCGGGGCCCGGTGTTGTGGGTTGGAAGGTGGATGGTGGGAGTTGGGAAGGTGCAGGGTCGCGGGGCAGCGCAGTGCCAGGCGGCACGGTGGTACTCACTCAGCCAGTAATGGACACGGAGTCTCTGTTCAAACAAACGGCTGGATGGACGGGTCCCACAGACGGCTGCGGTGTTCACTCCCGGTAGGTTGGCGGTGACTGTCTCTCCCTGCACCCTGGTTGTGTTGTTGACCCCGGTAGCCCGCTCCCCAGCGGTGTGTGTGTTGCTGGAGGAGCCCCTTGTTGCCCGCAGGCTCTGGCCCTGGGAACTCTAGCCTTGGCGGTAGCTGTATTTCCCTTCACGGTTGAGCGATTGCCTTCAGTCGGGTCTTTGGTTGCTGAGGAACCCTGGAGGTTCCCGTCGCTAACGGATTTGACTGGTTTTCCGGTGACTCCAAGCCTGGTCGGGGTCCGTAAGCCCTGCCGAATGGTGCTGGCTCTTCTTCGCACCCCTATACGGTACCGGCGGGCCACCGCCCGACCCCGGTCCTCACGGGCGTACGTCAATCGGCCTTGCCTGCAGACGGTCACCACCGTCTGCCAACCTTGCTGTGAGTGCCTGGGCCACGTACCCAGACACGGTCAGTCAGTTGCTCCTTTACCACTTCACTCCTCTCTCTTCACTCTCCCTAACTGAACTGTTCTGTCTCCTTTTCCCACCTCCAGGCCTGTGAACTCCTCGATGGGCGGGGCCAACCGCCTGGCTCCGTCCCACCTGGTGTGGACATCAGCCCCTGAAGGGAGGCAACAAGGATTTTTGTGTGACTGGTGTACCTTAACCGGGGTGTGTTGGTGCAGTTTCTGTGACGTCCTGGCTTGTCCAGGGCGCCACACTGGCTTCACTTCGCTCCCCGGTCGGTACCGGCGGGCCAACGCCCGACCCCGGTCCTACGGTTCCGCGTCGATTCACCTTTCCTGCAGACGGCCACCACCGTCTGCCAACCTTGCTGTCGGTGCCTGGGCCACAAACCCAGACACACCAGTGTCTACTCCTCTCGCTTCAACCTCCTAGACTCAACTGTCACTTTTCCCGCCTCCAGGCCTGTGAACTCCTCGGTGGGCAGGGACCAACCGCTTGGCTCCGCCCCACCTGGCGTGGACATCAGACCCTAGAGGGAGGCAACAAGGGCTTTGTGTTTGGCTAATGTTACTGTCTAGTGGGGGTGGGGGTGTGTGAGTGTTACCTGTGATGACCTGGCTAGTCCAGGGCGCCACATTCCCCCTTGGTGAAATGCAGACCATCCGCGGGCTGCCCGTCCATCACCGGTTTTATTTTATTTTTTAAAAAAAACTGTAAAACATAAATAAACATGTAAACATTTCAAACATAAAAGCATTTTTGTTAGGTCACTTGAACATTGCACATATAAAAACACTTTTAATAATAACAGACGGACGGCTTCCGCTCTCCGACCCAAGCAACCTAGCCCTGATGCTGCCCCTATGAAGTGGGTAGCACCCCTTGACCCCAGTCCAGGTTCAGGCTGCCCGAGCGGGAACGGGTACGGTAACTCGCACCCGACTGTCACTTCAGAGATCCCCACGTTCAAGGGGGACCCCTGACCCCCGGAGGATGGCCACCGTTCCTGGTGGTGGCCGGGCCCCAGCCTCCTCTGCTGCTGGCCCTTCCTCCAATCTGCCTCTCCGGAGGCGGCAACGGTTTCCAACCCACAAAACTATTTACAAGCCCACCAGTTCGTGGGTGGCCTGCCAGTTCTCGGCCATGTCCATGAGTAGTTCCTCATGTGGGTGGTAAAAACACACAGGGTCCCTCTGGGGCAACTTGCCGGCAACGGCCGGAATAATCACACAGATAATCAGATGAGGGTTCGGTTTTGATTAATTTTCATTCTCTTGGAAAAAAAAAGTGCTGAGGTTCCCAACGGGGACAACTTGGTTGCAACGGTGGACCGCTGCCAATTCAACTTCCTTCAGAATAAACGCGGGCATGCACATCCGCTCTCCTGCCCAGGAGCCAGGACCACTTGGGTGCCCACAGCGCCGGCCACGACTGGCCTCTCACACTGCCGTGGGCCCCACGATCAGTGGCCTGCTCTGGATTAGCCTGTGTGGGGGACGGGCCCAGCTGGAGTCCCTCCGTGCCGGCTACGACCGGCACCTTCAGTAATGAAGGACCCCGCTGTGACGTGGCCTGCTCTGCCGCTTGGCAGCTGCGTCCCCGTCGTGCTTCAGCCGAGGCCGGGTGTCTGGACTTCTGGGCGAGGATCGCCTCCGTTGCGGCCGGGCGGACTGCCGGGGCCGTCGTCATCTCCGTAGCGGCCGGGATGGGAGCCGGGACGGGTGCCAGGGCGGTGACAAAGGTAAGGCCCGGGGGGCCCAGGTCTGGGCCCTCTCCCACAGACGCTGCGGGCTCCGCTACCGGTGGCAGGGGTAACGGGTCGGTCGGGGCGTTGGCCGCGGGCATGGGCAGTGAGGGAGGTAGCGTGGTGGACGGCAGCAGGCCGGGCTCCTCAGCCGTATCGACCGATCCCTCAGGGACATAGGGGCGTGGGTCGCTTACCCGCTCCTCTGAGACCACCTCCACTTCGGATGCCCAAACGGTTGCGGCCAGGCCCTTCATCTCCGACGTCCACTTCGCCAGCATGAAGTGGACTTGGGCCTGGAGCTCCTGGCACATCTTGTGGCTGGATCCAGGAACGTGTTTCAGCAGAGTCCTGGTGTCCCCGCTTTTTATGCCCTCGGCTACATCAGGCAGACACACACGTGCCCCCCTTGGTTCTCTTCAGCACTTCCGCTTGTTGGGGGTGGGGCTTCGCTTTCGCATCTTCCCTGCTCGGAGAAGACGCTCGAGCGGGAGATTTTCACGCCAAGATGGCGGCGCTTCAAAATTTTCGGCCGGACGCCGCCGCCGGAGATCACAAGGCGCACTTCTACTAGTAAGTAGATCGGTTCAATCCTGTTCGTGACGCCAAGTTGTCGCGGGCGGGGAGGAGGACGCCGCCGCGCGCTCACTAACGCTCGGGTCCGGCGCTGCTGCGGCTGCTGCTGCTCGGTGGCTCGAGCGGTGGGCCAGATCCGAGGACTCGAGCGGCGCTCCTCGCCCGTGAGTGAAAAGGGTGGTTGGTTTGGGGGATTTAGTCCGTGACGCCACCCACGGGTTGTGGTGAAGATGGGCACCAAGTGCTGGTGACGGGGATCCCGGGAGCGATGGCGGGGAGCAGCTGAGATGTTGTTTTACCCCTCCGTGGGTAGGGGTCGGTGGTCCCGGGGCCCGGTGGTGTGACGGGGAGGCAGGGTTGGTGTGGTGCAGGGTTGCAGGGACAGCGCGGCGCGGTGCCGGATGGCACGAGTGTACTGACTCAGCAAGAGATGCATAAAGTCCTCGGTAAACCAAACGGCTGGATGGACGGGTCCCGCAGCCAGCTGCAGTGTCTCTCACCGGACAGGTGATGGCGGCTGTCTTTCCCTGCACCTTTGTGTACTTGTTTGACTACGATGGATCCCCAACGGTAGTCCGCTCCTCGGTGTATGGGTGCCGGAGGAGCCCGTTTGCCCGCAGGCGCTGGCCCTTGGGTCTCTAGCCTTAGGCAGTAGCTGTATACCCTCACGGTGTGGGCGGTTGCCTTCTATCGGGTCTTTGGCTGTTAGGAAACCCCTGGGGTTCCGGTCACACTCGGATTTGACTATTGTCGGTGGCTCCAAGCCTGGTCGGGGTCCGATGGCCCTGCCTGGGTGTGCTGGCTTCACTTCGCTCCCTGGTCGGTACCGGCGGGCCAACGCCCGACCCCGGTCCTACGGTTCCGCATCGATTCACCTCTCCTGCAGACGGCCACCACCGTCTGCCAACCTTGCTGTCGGTGCCTGGGCCACAAACCCAGACACACCAGTGTCTACTCCTCTCGCTTCAACCTCCTAGACTCAACTGTCACTTTTCCCGCCTCCAGGCCTGTGAACTCCTCGTTGGGCAGGGACCAACCGCTTGGCTCCGCCCCACCTGGTGTGGACATCAGACCCTGGAGGGAGGCAACAAGGGTTTTGTGTTTGGCTAATGTTACCGTCTAGTGGGGGTGCGGGTGTGTGAGTGTTACCTGTGACGACCTGGCTAGTCCAGGGCGCCACAATGGTAACACTGACCCAGCGTTATGATTCCCCAGGGGTCAGTATGAGTAGACAGATACCTAACATGTTTAGATTTTTTTTTATTTAAGCAGTGAAAAAAAATTGAAAAATTTGTTAAAAAAAAAAAAATAATAATTTCGGCGTCTGGGGCTCAGTGATGTCTTATTTTTTGCGCTCTGAACCGACGTTTTTACCGATACCCATTTTGGGTAGATGATTACCGATTGGATTAATTTACTTTATATTTTGATAGATTAGACATTTCTGAACGCGGCGATAACAAATGTGTGTATTTGTATTTACTTTTAATTGTTTTATTTTCAGTGGGGCAAAAATGGGGGTGATTAGAATTTTTGTGTTTTCTTTTTTTTGTTTTTTTATATTTTTCAAATTTATAATAACTTTTTTTTTACTTTTTCCAGTATTTATTTGATAGTGGACTTAAGCAGGTTTTACACGCTGCGACAGCGCTAGCCGATGCTAGCGATGCCGAGCGTGATAACACCTGCCCCCATCGTACGGCCGATATGTGTTGATCGCTGCCGTAGCAAACATTATCGCTACGGCAGTGTCATACATACCTGCCCTGTGACGTCGCTGTGACCGGCGATCCGCCTCCTTTCTAAGGGGGCGGTTCGTTCAGCGTCACAGCGACGTCATAACAGTGTCACTGAACCGCCGCCCAATAGAAAAGGAGGGGTGGAGATGAGCGACCGGAACATGCCGCCCACCTCCTTCCTTCCTCTCTTCCCGGTGGAGGCAGGTAAGGAGATGTCTGTCGCTCCTGCGGTGTCACACACAGTGATGTGCGCTGCCGCAGGACCGACGAACAACATCGTACCTGTCGCTGCAGCGATATTATGGAAATGAGCGACGTGACAACGAGCAATGATTTTTGATGTTTTTGTGCTTGTTGATCGTCGCTCATTTGCATTACACGCTGCGATGTCAGTACCGGCTCCGGATGTGCGTGAGAAACGTCGTGACCCCGACGATATATCGTTGCCGATGACGCAATGTGTAAAGCACCCTTTAGAGGACTTGAATCTACGATTATCTGATCGCCGGAGCGTCAGCAGAAATCACAGTCTCCTATGAATGTCGTTAGCAGTTGGCGCTCACAGGAGCTACATCATCACAGATACGGGGTTGTCCGCAGAATCATCAGCTGACCCCCGTCTGTCACCAGCTCCCCGAGATCACTTCATAGAGCTGCCGATGGGAGCCGGGAATGGTGCGCTCCCCGCTGGCACAAATTAACTGGTCAACCACCGCAGTCCGATCTGTTAGAGGCAGATGATGGCTGATCAGATCAGCCAACGTGCGGGGAACAGTGCGGGCTCAGCGAATGAGCCGACATCAAAGGCAGGCAGGTGACATATGACGTAAATATACATCAAGTCATGTCGTGAAAGGGTTAAGCTACTGCTTCAAGCTTCTCTGGAGATTACATAGCAATGGGAAGACAATTTCTCCAATTAGCCTGAACTTACTATACAGGGTCTGTGCACTCCGGGCGGCACCATAGGGTGCAGCACTTCTTGTCTCCAGGACATTCTTTATCGCTGGTACATCCACATGATTTAGAGGGTTTCCTGCACCGAACCGCCGGAATGGGGCACATTCCAGGCTTTTCTGTAAACAACAAAAGTCCCATCTGATATTCTGCATAACATTACTGTATAGCACTCGTCAGATCACCACAAACTAACATCCCTCCCGGATTAGGGTCAGGTCGGTACTTCTCCCTTCCTAGGACAAAGGGAAAGGTGTGGACCTATTTTTTTTTATCCCTAATATAGTTACCCCCATTGTTTGCTTAATTTCAGATACTTCCAAAATCCAAAAGACCTCCCTGGAGAACAGACCTCCAGTGTGGACCATGGTGGACCCCAGAGCTGCTTCTATAATGTGTATGTCATGGTGGTGAGGTCCAGTAGTGACTGGCAACATTGCCTTGTAGATATGGACTAATCAAAAAGACCTCCCTGGAGAACAGACCTCCAGTGTGGACCATGGTGGACCCCAGAGCTTCTTCTATAGTGTATATGTAATGGTGGTGAGGTCCAGTAGTGACTGGCAACATTGCCTTGTAGATATGGACTAATCAAAAAGACCTCCCTGGAGAACAGACCTCCAGTGTGGACCATGGTGGACCCCATAGTTGCTTCTATAGTGTATATGTAATGGTGGTGAGGTCCAGCAGTGACTGGCGACATTGCCTTGTAGATATGGACTAATCCAAATGACCTCCCTGAAGAACAGACCTCCAGTGTGGACCATGGTGGACCCCAGAGCTGCTTCTATAGTGTGTATGTCATGGTAGTGAGGTCCAGTAGTGACTGGCAACATTGCCTTGTAGATATGGACTAATCCAAAAGACCTCCCTGGAGAACAGACCTCCAGTGTGGACTAAGGTGGACCCCATAGCTGCTTCTATAGTGTGTATGTCATGGTGGTGACGTACAGCAGTGACTAGTGACATTGCCTTGTAGATATGGACTAATCCGAACGACCTCCCTGAAGAACAGACTTCCAGTGTGGACTATGGTGGACCCCATAGCTGCATCTATAGTGTATATGTAATGGTGGTGAGGTCCAGCGGTGACTGGTGACATTGCCTTGTAGATATTCATTGCCTGGATGTTTTCCCTAGATATTAAAACACATGGATGGTCGGGGGAAGCAATTTCCAAAGAGGAGATCTGTATCCTGATTAGATCCAAAACCCAATGGTGACATGTGTGTATATAGACAAAGGTGTATGGTGTCTGACTCCTGCGCGCATGGAGGGCATCGAGAACCCTACACTGGTGGGCTTCCAAACACAGGACAACTGCGGGAGGATTCAAGGCAGATTAAAGAAAACAAATCTACAACTATCTATGCCGTTACCAGGGCCAGGTTTTGGCTTTGGTTCACTTGATTAATCTAGAAATTTTGATTATGAGGAGCAAATCAGTTCAAGGCAAATAGAATTCTCCTGAAACATTGGGAAAAATCCAAAATTTGTGATTTGCTCCCTACAAATCAAACAAAAACATCAAGCCGGCCACTGAATGACTGCTGAGGGCTGAGCAAGGGGAGGACAAAAAAAAGTCACCGCTCACCGATCCAATGGTTGCAGTTCCCCTCCCGGCATTGCACTGGCTCCCTCTTCTATTATCCATGGCAGGCCACATCCTCTTTTACCTCCTCACTTTACACCGGGCTCAGCAGACTTTAGGTACTCATATCATAATGCGTAGGCTACACAATGTGAAAGAAGACGTGGTATAGGACGTGGCCTGCCATGACGACTGGAAGGGTTCAGAATCTGAGGAGCCATCAGAGGGTGGGAAACTGGAGTGACGAGAAAAGGGACCTTCAAGGTGAGTAAACTTTTACCGCCTACTTCTAAAATGATCCGAGAGACCCCCAACACAATCGGTCACATTCGTGTCACATTAAGTGGAAAGATGCAAACAGAATTTCTCGGACAATTAAATGGAAGGTGTGACTTCGTATCTTGTCCGATGTGTGTGATATTTACCGCTCGTCACGTTCTGGCACTGGAGGTCATTTTCCCCGGTCAGACAGCACTTCTGCTCCAGCGGGCAGTCCGAGTCTCCTCTGCACAGGGTGTTGTTGACATCGGTGCAGGACAAGTTTTCCAGACTGATGGGGCAAACTCCCGCGTGTTCTGCGGATACAAAGTACAGAATGCGTCATCCGCGCCTCCATGTAGCAAGACCTTACCCTTGGTAATATTTTGGGGAACCTGTGGTGTTTCATAACTTTTGGAGGCCGATGAGTAAAATACCAGTTTGTATATTTTTTAAACCTTTCACTGTTAGATTCAATACCCAACTCTAAAGCCCGCTTTACACGCTTCAATAAATCTTTCAATCCGTCGTCGGGGTCAAGTTGTAAGTGACGCACATCCGGCATCGTTCGTGACGTATTTGCATGTGACACCTATGTGCGATCAAGATTGAACGAAAATCCGGTGATCGCATACACGTCGTTTATTCCTCATACATTGGACGTTTTGTTGTATGAACCTAGTCAATTGAAACGTGTGACATCCCTCATACGATTGTAATGTCTGATGCTATGTGCGCAGGTGTGCGCTCTGCACCGCAGCTTAAAAAAGGTCTGCTTCAGAGCGCAGCTGAAAAGCTGAAGCGCCTCACAATGTCTGTCATTCACTAATCTCTACATAAGCAAGAATGATTGACCTTAGGGAGATCAACATCCAGCACCACAGAGACACCATCACGTGTTTCTCAACGCAGTGATTCTAGAACAAGGCCCCCTGGGAAAATATGCAAAACAGGACTGCCGCGGAAACACCATCACATGTCTCAACGCTGGCAGGAAACTAGCCAGGTCTTTCACCGGGAAGGAAGGGGGCCTAGTTCTAGAATCACTGCGTTGAGAAACACGTGATGGTGTCTCTGTGGTGCTGGATGTTGATCTCCCTAAGGTCAATTATCCTTGCTTATGTAGTCTTTTAATAGGCATTGCTCCCACTAGCCAGTTTCCTACTCCACACTGATGAGGGGCAAATACCCCGAAACAGCTGTCTGTGCATGGATACCATGTTTTGGTATAGGCGGTTTCCTTGACTGGAGACTGCCCTTCCCGTGGTTGTTCCTTCCCGGTGAAAGACCTGGCTAGTTTCCTGCCAGCGTTGAGACATGTGATGGTGTTTCCGCCGCAGTCCTGTTTTGTATATTCACTAATCTCTGTCAGTCGGTCACTATCTCTGTCCCTCTCTCTCTGTCCATGTCAGGCTATCCCTCTTACCCCCTCTCTCATACTTAATCTAGGATTTAGTGGCAGCTATGGGCTGCCAAAAACACCTTATTACCCCGATTTGCCAACGCACCAGGGCAAATCGGGAAGAGCCGGGTACAGTCCCAGAACTGTCGCATATAATGTATGAGGCAATTCTGGGCGGCTGTTGGCTGATATTGTTAGGCTGGGGGGCTCCCCATAACATGGAGCTCCCCATCCTGAGAATACCAGCCTTCAGCCATATGGCTTTATCTGGCTGGTATTAAAATGTGGGGGGACCGCACGCCGTTTTTTTTTAATTATTTAATTATTTATTTCACTGCACAGTATAGACACGCCTACCGGCTGCTGTGATTGGGTGCAGTGAGACACCTGTCACTCAGCGTGGGGGCGTGTCTCACTGCAACCAATCATAGGCGCCGGTGGGCGGGGAATACGAGATTGTTTAATAAGCGGCCGGCTTTTACAAAATAGTAACAGCCGCCGGAGCAGTGTGAATGCCGTGCAGCGCCGGGGATCGGGGATCAGTGAGTATGAGAGAGGGCTGCTCAATTCAGTTACTCAGGAGTTTAGCGGTCACCGGTGAGTCCTTCACTGGTGACCGCTAATCAGGACGCGACACAGACAGAGCCGCAGCATGACAATGAAGTCGGGTGAAGTTAACACGAGTTCATTCTGATCGTGCGGCTCTTTCTGTGTCTGCTGTCATCTGCCATTCAGCTCTGCTACATGGCTGTCTGTGTCTGCTGTCATCTGCCATTCAGCTCTGCTACATGGCTGTCTGTGTCTGCTGTCATCTGCCATTCAGCTCTGCTACATGGCTGTCTGTGTCAGCTGTCATCTGCCATTCACCGCTGCTACATGGCTGTCTGTGTCTGTTGTCATCTGCCATTCACCGCTGCTACATGGCTGTCTGTGTCTGCTGTCATCTGCCATTCAGCTCTGCTACATGGCTGTCTGTGTCTGCTGTCAGCGGCCATTCAGCTCTGCTACATGGCTGTCTGTGTCTGCTGTCATCTGCCATTCAGCTCTGCTACATGGCTGTCTGTGTCTGCTGTCATCTGCCATTCAGCTCTGCTACATGGCTGTCTGTGTCTGCTGTCATCTGCCATTCAGCTCTGCTACATGGCTGTCTGTGTCAGCTGTCATCTGCCATTCAGCTCTGCTACATGGCTGTCTGTGTCTGCTGTTAGCGGCATTCAGCTCTGCTACATGGCTGTCTGTGTCTGCTGTCATCTGCCATTCAGCTCTGCTACATGGCTGTCTGTGTCTGCTGTCATCTGCCATTCAGCTCTGCTACATGGCTGTCTGTGTCTGCTGTCATCTGCCATTCAGCTCTGCTACATGGCTGTCTGTGTCTGCTGTCATCTGCCATTCAGCTCTGCTACATGGCTGTCTGTGTCAGCTGTCATCTGCCATTCAGCTCTGCTACATGGCTGTCTGTGTCTGCTATCATCTGCCATTCAGCTCTGCTACATGGCTGTCTGTGTCTGCTGTCATCTGCCATTCAGCTCTGCTACATGGCTGTCTGTGTCTGCTGTCATCTACCATTCAGCTCTGCTACATGGCTGTCTGTGTCTGCTGTCATCTGCCATTCAGCTCTGCTACATGGCTGTCTGTGTCTGCTGTCATCTGCCATTCAGCTCTGCTACATGGCTGTCTGTGTCTGCTGTCATCTGCCATTCAGCTCTGCTACATGGCTGTCTGTGTCTGCTGTCATCTACCATTCAGCTCTGCTACATGGCTGTCTGTGTCTGCTGTCATCTGCCATTCAGCTCTGCTACATGGCTGTCTGTGTCTGCTGTCATCTGCCATTCAGCTCTGCTACATGGCTGTCTGTGTCTGCTGTCATCTGCCATTCAGCTCTGCTACATGGCTGTCTGTGTCTGCTGTCATCTGCCATTCAGCTCTGCTACATGGCTGTCTGTGTCTACTGTCATCTGCCATTCAGCTCTGCTACATGGCTGTCTGTGTCTGCTGTCATCTGCCATTCAGCTCTGCTACATGGCTGTCTGTGTCAGCTGTCATCTGCCATTCAGCTCTGCTACATGGCTGTCTGTGTCTGCTGTCATCTGCCATTCAGCTCTGCTACATGGCTGTCTGTGTCTGCTGTCATCTGCCATTCAGCTCTGCTACATGGCTGTCTGTGTCAGCTGTCATCTGCCATTCAGCTCTGCTACATGGCTGTCTGTGTCTGCTGTCAGCGGCCATTCAGCTCTGCTACATGGCTGTCTGTGTCTGCTGTCATCTGCCATTCAGCTCTGCTACATGGCTGTCTGTGTCTGCTGTCATCTGCCATTCAGCTCTGCTACATGGCTGTCTGTGTCTGCTGTCATCTGCCATTCAGCTCTGCTACATGGCTGTCTGTGTCAGCTGTCATCTGCCATTCAGCTCTGCTACATGGCTGTCTGTGTCTGCTGTTAGCGGCATTCAGCTCTGCTACATGGCTGTCTGTGTCTGCTGTCATCTGCCATTCAGCTCTGCTACATGGCTGTCTGTGTCTGCTGTCATCTACCATTCAGCTCTGCTACATGGCTGTCTGTGTCTGCTGTCATCTGCCATTCAGCTCTGCTACATGGCTGTCTGTGTCTGCTGTCATCTGCCATTCAGCTCTGCTACATGGCTGTCTGTGTCTGCTGTCATCTGCCATTCAGCTCTGCTACATGGCTGTCTGTGTCTGCTGTCATCTGCCATTCAGCTCTGCTACATGGCTGTCTGTGTCTACTGTCATCTGCCATTCAGCTCTGCTACATGGCTGTCTGTGTCTGCTGTCATCTGCCATTCAGCTCTGCTACATGGCTGTCTGTGTCAGCTGTCATCTGCCATTCAGCTCTGCTACATGGCTGTCTGTGTCTGCTGTCATCTGCCATTCAGCTCTGCTACATGGCTGTCTGTGTCTGCTGTCATCTGCCATTCAGCTCTGCTACATGGCTGTCTGTGTCAGCTGTCATCTGCCATTCAGCTCTGCTACATGGCTGTCTGTGTCAGCTGTCATCTGCCATTCAGCTCTGCTACATGGCTGTCTGTGTCTGCTGTCATCTGCCATTCAGCTCTGCTACATGGCTGTCTGTGTCTGCTGTTAGTGGCCATTCAGCTCTGCTACATGGCTGTCTGTGTCTGCTGTCATCTACCATTCAGCTCTGCTACATGGCTGTCTGTGTCTGCTGTCATCTACCATTCACCGCTGCTACATGGCTGTCTGTGTCTGCTGTCATCTGCCATTCAGCTCTGCTACATGGCCCTGTCTGTGTCTGCTGTCAGCGGCCATTCAGCTCTGCTACATGGCTCTGTCTGTGTCTGCTGTCATCTGCCATTCAGCTCTGCTACATGGCTGTCTGTGTCTGCTGTCATCTGCCATTCAGCTCTGCTACATGGCTGTCTGTGTCTGCTGTCAGCGGCCATTCAGCTCTGCTACATGGCTGTCTGTGTCTGCTGTCATCTACCATTCACCGCTGCTACATGGCTGTCTGTGTCTGCTGTCATCTACCATTCAGCTCTGCTACATGGCTGTCTGTGTCTGCTGTCATCTGCCATTCAGCTCTGCTACATGGCTGTCTGTGTCTGCTGTCATCTACCATTCAGCTCTGCTACATGGCTGTCTGTGTCTGCTGTCATCTACCATTCAGCTCTGCTACATGGCTGTCTGTGGCTGCTGTCAGCGGCCATTCAGCTCTGCTACATGGCTGTCTGTGTCTGCTGTCATCTACCATTCAGCTCTGCTACATGGCTGTCTGTGTCTGCTGTCATCTGCCATTCAGCTCTGCTACATGGCTGTCTGTGTCTGCTGTCATCTGCCATTCAGCTCTGCTACATGGCTGTCTGTGTCTGCTGTCATCTACCATTCAGCTCTGCTACATGGCTGTCTGTGTCTGCTGTCATCTACCATTCAGCTCTGCTACATGGCTGTCTGTGTCTGCTGTCATCTGCCATTCAGCTCTGCTACATGGCTGTCTGTGTCTGCTGTCATCTGCCATTCAGCTCTGCTACATGGCTGTCTGTGTCTGTTGTCATCTGCCATTCAGCTCTGCTACATGGCTGTCTGTGTCTGCTGTCATCTACCATTCAGCTCTGCTACATGGCTGTCTCTGTCTGCTGTCATCTACCATTCAGCTCTGCTACATGGCTGTCTGTGTCTGCTGTCATCTACCATTCAGCTCTGCTACATGGCTGTCTGTGTCTGCTGTCATCTGCCATTCAGCTCTGCTACATGGCTGTCTGTGTCTGCTGTCATCTACCATTCAGCTCTGCTACATGGCTGTCTGTGGCTGCTGTCATCTGCCATTCAGCTCTGCTACATGGCTGTCTGTGTCTGCTGTCAGCGGCATTCAGCTCTGCTACATGGCTGTCTGTGTCTGCTGTCATCTGCCATTCAGCTCTGCTACATGGCTGTCTGTGTCTGCTGTCATCTGCCATTCAGCTCTGCTATATGGCTGTCTGTGTCTGCTGTCATCTGCCATTCAGCTCTGCTACATGGCTGTCTGTGTCTGCTGTCATCTGCCATTCAGCTCTGCTACATGGCTGTCTGTGTCTGCTGTCAGCGGCCATTCAGCTCTGCTACATGGCTGTCTGTGTCTGCTGTCATCTGCCATTCAGCTCTGCTACATGGCTGTCTGTGTCTGCTGTCATCTGCCATTCAGCTCTGCTACATGGCTGTCTGTGTCTGCTGTCATCTGCCATTCAGCTCTGCTACATGGCTGTCTGTGTCTGCTGTCAGCGGCCATTCAGCTCTGCTACATGGCTGTCTGTGTCTGCTGTCATCTGCCATTCATCTCTGCTACATGGCTGTCTGTGTCTGCTGTCATCTGCCATTCAGCTCTGCTACATGGCTGTCTGTGTCTGCTGTCATCTGCCATTCAGCTCTGCTACATGGCTGTCTGTGTCTGCTGTCATCTGCCATTCAGCTCTGCTACATGGCTGTCTGTGTCTGCTGTCAGCGGCCATTCAGCTCTGCTACATGGCTGTCTGTGTCTGCTGTCATCTGCCATTCAGCTCTGCTACATGGCTGTCTGTGTCTGCTGTCATCTGCCATTCATCTCTGCTACATGGCTGTCTGTGTCTGCTGTCATCTGCCATTCAGCTCTGCTACATGGCTGTCTGTGTCTGCTGTCATCTGCCATTCAGCTCTGCTACATGGCTGTCTGTGTCTGCTGTCATCTGCCATTCAGCTCTGCTACATGGCTGTCTGTGTCTGCTGTCAGCGGCCATTCAGCTCTGCTACATGGCTGTCTGTGTCTGCTGTCATCTGCCATTCAGCTCTGCTACATGGCTGTCTGTGTCTGCTGTCAGCGGCCATTCAGCTCTGCTACACGGCTGTCTGTGTCTGCTGTCAGCGGCCATTCAGCTCTGCTACATGGCTGTCTGTGGCTGCTGTCATCTGCCATTCAGCTCTGCTACATGGCTGTCTGTGTCTGCTGTCAGCGGCCATGTAGCAGAGCTGAATGGCAGATGACATAGTAAAAACGCACCCCTACACATTACACACGCTTGGCAAGTCAATAAATATAAAAAAAAAGGTGCCCGATGCATACGTCACGGAACACATGATCTAAAGGATCGCACACAAAATTGATCAATTTAACATAGACTAACGCACGTGTGACAGCAAATGAACGACCTACGTGCAATCTCATTAGATCACATATGCAACCTGGGCGTGTCACATCGCATACGAGATCGCACACCTAATTGTAAGGTGTAAAGCGGGCTTAAAGCGCACCAATCACCAGGATTTTCATATATAACCTAAATCCAGTGCTATACTGGCACTATCAGGCTGATTCTATACATATCTTTAGTGGTCAGCTCGGATGTTTAGGTTTTGTAACGCATGCAAGTAAAGTTTGTAAAATGAGCAGCTTTTTGTGTGGCAGCAGCAGCCGATCAGCTGATAGCTGGGGTGGGCATTCATAGTGATTCCTGCCCCCCTGCCTATCAATCCCCCTCTCTTATTTATGCTAATTCCATTATAGAATTGTTTTAATTAGTGACTAGAAGGACCTGTATTGATGTCATACCCATGTCTCCAGAAGGGGCGGGGCCTTAGCCAACATAGCTGATACCAGGAAGCAACATTATTTTTCTGTTAGCTGAAGCCCCGCCCCTTCTGGTCACATAGGTATGACATCAGCACAGGTCCTTCTAGTCACTTAGTAAAACAATTCTATAATAAAATTAGAATAAATAAGAGGGCAAGGAACAAAAGGCAGGGGGCGGGAATGATTATGAATAACCACCCCAGCTATCAGCTGATCCTCAGCTGCTGTCACTCAAGAAGCTGCTCATTTTACAAACTTTATTTTCTTGGATTTCAAAACCTACAGTCATGGCCAAAAGTTTTGAGAATGCTACAAATATTAATTTTTTACAAAGTCTACTGCTTCAGTTTTTCTAATGGCAATTTGCACATACTCCAGAATGTCATAAAGAGTGATCAGCTTAACATCAACTACTTGCAAAGTCAATATTGGTAAGAAAATGAACTTTAACCCCCAAAACACATTTCAGCATTGCATTCCTGCCTTAAAAGGAGCAGCTAACATTGTTTTAGTGATTGTTCCAGTAACACAGGTGTGGGTGTTGATGAGGACAGGGCTGGCGATCAATCAGTCATGATTAAGTAAGAATGACACCACTGGACACTTTAAAAGGAGGCTGGTGCTTGGTATCATTGTTTCTCTTCAGTTAACCATGGTCATCTCTAAAGAAACACGTGCAGCCATCATTGCTCTGCACAAAAATGGCCTAACAGGGAAGAGTATCGCAGCTACAAAGATTGCACCTCAGTCACCAATCTATCGCATCATCAAGAACTTCAAGGAGAGAGCTTCCATTGTTGCCAAAAAGGCTCCAGGGCGCCCAAGAAGGACCAGCAAACGCCAGGACCGTATCTTAAAGCTGTTTCAGCTGCGGGATGGGACTACCAGCAGTGGCGAGCTTGCCCAGCAATGGCAGCAGGCTGGTGTGAGGGCTTCTGCACGCACTGTGAGGCGGAGACTGCTTGAGCAAGGCCTGGTTTCAAGGAGGGCAGCAAAGAAGCCACTTCTCTCCAGAAAAAACATCAGGGACCGACTGATATTCTGCAGAAGGTACAGGGAGTGGACTGCTGAGGACTGGGGGAAAGTCATTTTCTCAGATGAATCCCCTTTTCGATTGTTTGGGACATCTGGAAAACAGCTTATTAGGAGAAGAAGAGGTGAGCGCTGCCACCAGTCTTGTCTCATGCAACTGTTAAGCATCCGGAAACCATTCATGTGTGTGGTTGCTTCTCAGCCAAGGGAATCGCACCACTCACAGTCTGGCCTAAAAACACAGCCATGAATAAAGTATGGTACCAGAATGTCCTCGAAGAGCAACTTCTCCCAACTGTCCAAGAGCAGTTTGGCCCCAACAATGCCTTTTCCAGCATGATGGAGCACCTTGCCATAAAGCAAAGGGGATCACTAAATGGCTCATGGAACAAAACATAGAGATTTTGGGTCCATGGCCTGGAAACTCCCCAGATCTTAATCCCATTGAGAACTTGTGGGCAATCATCAAGAGACAGGTGGACAAACAAAAACCAACAAATTCTGGCAAAATGCAAGCATTGCTTATGCAAGAATGGACCGCGATCAGTCAGGATTTGTTCCAGAAGATGATTGACAGCTGCCCGGGAGAATTGCAGAGGTCCTGAAGAAGAAGGGACAACACTGCAAATATTCACTTGCTGCATTAACTCATTCTGTCAATAGAACCTTCTGGTCTCATAATATGATTGCAGTTATATTTCTGTATGTGATGGAAACATCAGACAAACACAAATAGAAACCAGAGGGAACAGATCATGTGAAAATAGCATTGTGGGGTCATTCTCAAAACTTTTGGCCATGACTGTATACATCCGAGCTGACAAGTAAAGGTATGTGGAGAATCAGGTTGATAGTGCCAGTACAGCATTGGCTTTAGGTTATATACGAAAAATCCTAGTGATTGGTGCGCTTTAATATCTAGGATTGATACAGAAAAGTAGTGTTTGTTTTATTTTTACATAAGAATGATAATATATGTCTAACATTTCATAAGCATAGTCCCTCTGATGATACACTGACATAGACCCTACCAGGGGTCTATGATGTCAACCATTGCTAGTGCCAAAAATGCCATGGCAACGCATCAGCACCGGTGCAATTGTGGTGAGGAACTGAAAGAGGGAACCCCCTTCCCTCTGTCTAATTAGTTAAATACCATGGTGGCTATTGACTGATCTCTAAGGGGTTAACTGCAGGGATCTATAGCGTCAGTAGGAGTTGAGCCATGTGCATCCTGAGGATGATTGTGTCGCGGGTGGCGGGGCGCGTGCTCGCTACGCTCGGGTCCGGCGCTTCTGCTGGGGGCTGCTCGGTGGCTCGAGTGGTGGGCCGGATCCGGGGACTCGAGCAGCGCTCCTCGCCCGTGAGTGAAAAGGGGTGGTTTTTAGGGGAGAATTTAGTTTGTGACGCCACCCACGGGTTGTGGTGATAGTGGGCACCACCGCTGCTTGGTGACGGGGATCCCAGGAGCGTTGGTAGGGAGCAGCTGGGATGTTGTTTTCCACCTCCGTGGGCAGGGGTTGGTGGTCCCGGGGCCCGGTGGTGTAACGGGGAGGCAGGGTCGCTGGGGTGCAGGGTCGCAGGGACAGCGCGGCGCGGTGCCGGATGGTACTGATGTACTCACTCCGATACAAAGGCACAAAGTCACTGGTAAACCAAACGGCTGGATGGACGGGTCCCGCAGCCGGCTGCTGCTTCCGTGGTCTCCCTGGACAGGTGATGGTGGCTGTCTTTCCCTGCACCTTTAACGGTTTTGACTATGATGGTTTCCCAACGGTAGTCCACTCCCTGGTCATATGCCCTAGGGAGCTCTCGTTGCCCGCAGGCGCTGGCCCTTTGGATCTCTAGCCCTTGGCGGTGACTCTATATCCGGACGGGTTGGGCGGTTGCCTTCTGACGGGACTTGGTAGTTAGGGAACCCTGGAGGTTCCGGTCACACTCGGATTTGATCTTTGCCGGCGGCTCCTAGCCTGATAGGGGTCCGATGGCCCTGCCCTTGTGTGCTGACTACAGTCGGTTTCCACGGTTCGGAACCGGCGGGCCCGCCGCCCGTCTTCGGTCCTACGGCTTCACAGCTGCACTCACTCCTGCAGACGGCCACCACCGTCTGCCGACCTTGTGCACGGTGCCTGGGCTCCTTCCCAGACACTGGCAGTCCAGCTCCTCCACTTCTACCTCCTTCACTTCAACTCCACACTAGACTGACTGCAACTCACTGACGTTTTCCCGCCTTCAGGACTGTGAACTCCTCGGTGGGTGGGGCCAACCGCCTGGCTCCACCCCCACCTGGTGTGGACATCAGCCCCTGAAGGGGGGCAACAAGGATTTTGTGTTTGACTGTTCTAACTGACCGGGGGAGGGGGTGTGGGCGATGTTGAGCCTGTGACTACCTGGCTAGTCCAGGGCGTCACAATTGCATGACTTCTCCATCATGGAGCTCCAAATGTCAAGCCCTCAGGACAGACATCCCCATGGTGTGGGGAGAGAACAATCCTTTAAGGAATGAAATATCAGCTATGTCAGGAGCTGTGTAAAGCCCACTTTACACGCTTCAATATATCTCACAATCCGTCGTTGGGGTCAAGTTGTAAGTGACGCACATCCGGCATCGTTTGTGAGGTATCTGCGTGTGACATCTACGTGCGATCAAGATTGTACGCAAAACCGTTGATCGCAAACACATCGTATCTTTGTCTAGAATTGGACGTTTTGTTGTATGAACCTAGTCAATTGTAACGTGTGACATCCCTCATACGATTGTGATGTCTGAGGCTATGTGCGCAGGTGTGCGCTCTGCACCGCAGCTTAAATAAGGTCCGCTTCAGAGCGCAGCTGAAAAGCTGCGTTCTGAAGCGCCTCACAATGTCTGTCATTCACTAATCTCTGTCAGTCGGTCACTATCTCTGTCCCTCACTCTCTGTCCATGTCAGTCTATCCCCCTCTCTCATATACTCACCGATCCCCGGCGCGGCACTGCACGGCGTTCACACTGCTCCGGCGGCTTTTACTGTTTTGAAAAAGCCGGCCGCCCATTAAACAATCTCGTATTCCCTGCTTCCCCCGCCCACAGGCGCCTATGATTGGTTGCAGTGAGACACGCCCCCACGCTGAGTGACAGATGTCTCACTGCACCCAATCACAGCAGCCGGTGGGCGTGTCTATACTGTGCAGTGAAATAAATAATTAAATAATTTAAAAAAAACGGCGTGCGGTCCCCCCCAATTTTAAAACCAGCCAGATAAAGCCATACGGCTGAAGGCTGGTATTCTCAGGATGGGGAGCCCCACGTTAAGGGGAGCTCCCCAGCCTAACAATATCAGCCAGCAGCCACCCAGAATTGCCGCATACATTGGATGCGACAGTTCTGGGACTGTACCCGACTCTTCCCGATTTGCCCTGGCGCGTTTGGCAATCGGGGTATTAAGGAGTTAATGGCAGCCCATAGCTGCCACTAAATCGTAGATTAAACATTGCAGGCGTCTCCCCGAGATACCTTCCATGATTAATCTGTAAGTGACAGTAAATAAACACACACACACGAAAAAATCCTTTATTACAAATAAAAAACACAAACATATACCCTCGTTTACCAATTTAATAAGCCCGAAAAATCCCTTCATGTCCGGCGTAATCCAGGATGGTCCAGTGTCGCTTCTAGCTCTGCTGCATGAAGGTGACCAGAGCTGCAGAAGACACAGCCGCTCCTGTCAGCTCCATGCAGCAACTGAAGACAGCCGCGCGATCAACTGAGCTGTCACTGAGGTTACCCGCGGCCACCGCTGGATCCAGTGACAGCGGAGAACCTCAGTGACAGCTCAGCTGATCGCGCTATTCTCTTCATTAGCTGCGTGGAGCTGACAGGAGCGGCGGTGTCTTCTGCAGCTCCGGTCACCTTCATGCAGCAGAGCTGGAAGCGACGCTGGACCATCCTGGATTACACCGGACATGGAGGGCTATTTCGGGCTGATTAAAGTGGTGAACCAGGGCATATGTTTGTGTATTTAATTTCTAATAAATGATTTTTCAGGTGTGTGTGTGTTTATTTACTGTCACTTACAGATTAATCATGGAAGGTATCTCGGGGAGACGCCTGCAATGATTAATCTAGGATTTAGTGGCAGCTATGGGCTGCCATTAATTCCTTATTATCCCGATTGCCAAATGCTCCAGGGCAAATCGGGAAGAGCCGGGTACAGTCCCAGAACTGTCGCATCTAATGTATGCGGCAATTCTGGGCGGCTGCTGGCTGATATTGTTAGGCTGGGGGGCTCCCCATAACGTGGGGCTCCCCATCCTGAGAATACCAGCCTTCAGCCGTATGGCTTTATCTGGCTGGTTTTAAAATGGGGGGGACCGCACGCCGTTTTTTTAAATTATTTGATTATTTATTTCACTGCACAGTATAGACATGCCCACCGGCTGCTGTGATTGGGTGCAGTGAGACACCTGTCACTCAGCGTGGGGGCGTGTCTCACTGCATCCAATCATAGGCGCCGGTGGGCGGGATAAGCAGGGAATACGAGATTGATTAATGAGCGGCCGGCTTTTTCAAAATAGTAAAAGCCGCCGGAGCAGTGTGAACGCCGTGCAGCGCCGCGCCGGGGATCGGGGATCGGTGAGTATATGAGAGAGGTCTGCTCAATTCAGTTACTCAGGAGATTAGCGGTCACCAGTGAGTCCTTCACGGGTGACCGCTAATCAGGACGCGACACAGACAGAGCCGCAGCATGACAATGAAGTCGGGTGAAGTTAACACGAGTTCATTCTGATCGTGCGGCTCTTTCTGTGTCTGCGGTCATCTACCATTCAGCTGTGCTACATGGCTGTCTGTGTCTGCTGTCATCTGCCATTCAGCTCTGCTACATGGCTGTCTGTGTCTGCTGTCATCTGCCATTCACCGCTGCTACATGGCTGTCTGTGTCTGCTGTCATCTGCCATTCAGCTCTGCTACATGGCTGTCTGTGTCTGCTGTCAGCGGCCATTCAGCTCTGCTACATGGCTGTCTGTGTCTGCTGTCATCTGCCATTCAGCTCTGCTACATGGCTGTCTGTCTCTGCTGTCATCTGCCATTCAGCTCTGCTTCATGGCTGTCTGTCTCTGCTGTCATCTGCCATTCAGCTCTGCTTCATGGCTGTCTGTGTCTGCTGTCATCTGCCATTCAGCTCTGCTACATGGCTGTCTGTGTCTGCTGTCATCTGCCATTCAGCTCTGCTACATGGCTGTCTGTGTCTGCTGTCATCTGCCATTCAGCTCTGCTACATGGCTGTCTGTGTCTGCTGTCATCTGCCATTCAGCTCTGCTACATGGTTGTCTGTGTCTGCTGTCATCTGCCATTCAGCTCTGCTACATGGCTGTCTGTGTCTGCTGTCATCTGCCATTCAGCTCTGCTACATGGCTGTCTGTGTCTGCTGTTAGCGGCCATGTAGCAGAGCTAAATGGCAGATGACATAGTAAAAACGCATCCCTACACATTACACACGCTTGGCAAGTCAATAAATTAAAAAAAAAAGTGCCCAATGCATACGTCACAGAACACATGATCTAAAGGATCGCACACAAAATTGATCAATTTAACATAGACTGCTCGTGTGACAGCAAATGAACGACCTACGTGCGATCTCATTAGATCACATATGCGACCTGGGCGTGTCACATCGCATACGAGATCGCACACCTAATTGTAAGGTGTAAAGCGGGCTTTACACCACCAGCATCTTCCTGTAACAGCAGCGACTGGAGCGAGCTCCGATTGCTGCTGTTTAGCCATTTAGCCAGAATTCCTTTCTCCTTTCAGTACTTGGACTTACTTTCCAGTCCATGAATGGTATCATTTAAAACTACAATTTGTCCTGCAAAACACAAAACCTCATAGGTCTAGGTTGATGGGAAAATAACGTTATGGCTCTTGGAGAAAGAAAGGTAAAAAATAACTAAATGTGGCCACAACGGAAGGGGATAATGGAGTAGGATAGGAAGGAAAAATCTCCTCGACACGAGATAAGAAGTATATTGTGAGTAAACGCCGGCGTGCACCCCTGCGTCCACAGCTGTGGCCTCCGCACAGTCTGCGGGGTCCTGGGTGGGAGACTGAATGCAGATGGGGGATATATTCTGGCCATAGCTCTGAAACATTAGACATCAGCACAAGATTGTGGGCTTTGAAGCCATTAGGACTGTGCCACATCAGAGTGTATCTCAAGAAAATAACATGAGAAAGCACAGAATACTCAATGATCCTTGTGGTCTCGCGGAGCTGCCATGTTGTGTGGCCATAAAGATGAAGGGAGAAGCCCGACACGAGACAGGAGAACAAAAAGCAATTTGGAGATAAGAATAAAAAGCCAATGATGTTTCCATATGGCAGAGAGCAATGGAGTAAAGCACAATGAGGCTGTTGGACTTTGCAGATCTGGGTATTTTATGACGGGGGAGGGGAGAGTGGACATTACATTGTTCTTGGCGGTGTCCAAATTGTACCTCAATTCAAACAGAAAAAGACTTGTCCTATGTCTACCATGACAGTCATACCTGTGAGGATCTGGTCAGTCATTTATCTGACATTACCTTGATCTGGAGGGACACATTTTAGTCCATTCTGTTCGCAGCATTTCTTGGTCCCGGTGCAGTCGCTGTCCTTTGTACATGACTTTCCATAAAATCCTTTCTTTGGTGCTGGACATTGTCCGGACTTCACTACAAGAGACAGAGCAACCTCTGATTAGACCGGGCTCCTTATAATAGCCTGACGAGGCTTCAACTGACTTCTCTATACTCAATTCTGGCCGATTCTCTCCTTGGCCCTCGCCTTACCCATCCTCCTGCTGCTCGTCTTCCTTCTAGCTCCGGTCTTCAAATGAGACCAGCTGCAGACAAGGTCCAAAGTGGTCATCATGGTGGTAGTAGAACAAATTAATGTCAATGGTGTGAGGTCCACCAACAATGACCACATGGGACCTATTCGAGGCCAGCATCTGCCAGAACACTGCTTGGAGAGGCCCAATTTTAATGGATGAATTCAGATAGACCCCCCAAAATGTTTGGATTAAATTGAAATCTGAATTTTTGGGGAAATTCATAGCGTATTTGATTACTTTGGAATTAACTTGCTCATCTCTAGTTTTAACCCATCATCTGGACATCACCTAGAAATAGACAACCAGGTCATGGCAGAACGAAGAGGAACAGTCTGCAGCGCTCTATTGGTGGACACAAAGTCAAAGAAACTCCAAGGAACCGACATGAATAAAATCCTAGAGGTAAGAAGACACAGCGTCCAATTCCTGGGTGAAAAAACAGTCCAAAAGTTTAGTCTGCCATGTAAAAGTAAACACCCTATCAGAAAAGGCCCTAAAATGGTTGATGAAGATCTTCTTGATAGGTCGAAATGTTGTTACCTTTTTATATGGGAGAATAAACTTTTGGACTGGTTTTCCCCTAGGATTTGGGCGCTGTCTCTTCTTACCATCCAGGTGGTGGCTGTCATATCTCCGGTATGGGGCAGATCGCCTTCTGGCTGGTGGAACATCTCCTAACTCTACAGTTCTCCTCTGTGCAGACATTTCCCTTTATTAATCCATAGATTTTCAGACTTCTGTAATGAATAGAGATGAGCGAACTGCTCGCGTTTCGGCTCGAGTTCGGTTCGCCGAACGGGCGTCTCGTTCGAGTTCGGTTCGGCGAATGTTCGACAAACCGAACTCGAACCGCATAGGAAACAATGGCAGGCAATCACAAACACATAAAAACACCTAGAAAACACCCTCAAAGGTGTCCAAAAGGTGACAAACAACTCACAACACAACACAAACACATGGGAAAGTGACAAGGACATATACTCATGCGAAAACAAAAGAGCTGGACAAGGAAAAAGAGGAGGACACACAGATATATGAGTATATGCAAGGAAACATCGATGCCATTACTGTGCAACTTGAGCCCTGCTCATTTTAGGCTTCCAATCTGGATAAATTGCCTGAGCTCGCCACGTACGCCTTGGGGATCTTGTCGGGTCCTGCAGCCAGCGTTCTCTCGGAACCTGTCTTCAGTGCTGCTGGGGGTCTGCTGGCAGATAAGCACACGCGTCTGTCCACTGACAATGTGGACATGGCTCTCAGAGGACTTTTCTTCCCCTGGGTCAGCCAGGGGAGGCAAAAGGCACGCGTATTTTTGAGAGTGCTTCATGCAAAGCATCTTTTTCTTTTTCAAAAGGGGGGTCAACTGATGCCAGTCAAGTGGGGTGTGTGTGGCCCAATTAGTGGCAACGAGGGAGACTGTGGTTGGAGTCCCCTCGCTGTGTTTCAAAAAGAACCAAGATGAACAAGTCATGGCTCTCAGAGGACTTTTCTTCCCCTGGCTCATCCAGAGGAGGCGAAAGGCACGCGTATTTTTGAGAGTGCTTCATGCAAAGCATCTGTTTCATTTTGAAAAGGGGCATCAACTGATGCCAGTCAAGTGGGGTGTGTGTGGCCCAATTAGTGGCAACGAGGGAGACTGTGGTTGGAGTCCCCTCACTGTTTTTTACATGATTTTCGAAGTGCATGACATGCCTAAGAGGTTTAGTTTCGGCATCTCAAACTTGTTAGCTACAGAAAGGCTGCCTTTTCACCCTTTTGTCACCCAGGATTTTCGAGACCTTATGCCCATTGCAGTGCCCCAAGAGCCGATGGCCATTTGCCACTCTTTCTCCAAGAAAGGTGTGCCTGCGCTAACACAGCAGGTCGCACACAACATCACCGCTTCCTTGAGAAACTCTGTGTGTGACAGGGAGCATTTCACCACAGATACTTGGAACAGTAAGCATAGACAGGGGCGTTACATGTCGCTGACTGGGCACTGGGTAACTATGATAATAGATGGAGAAGTGTCTGCTGTACAAGTCTTTCCGTCCCCACAAGTTGTGTGTTTAAATCCTTCCTCTGTATGTACAAGTTCCTCCACTGCTTCTGCCTCATCAACCTCGTGTTGTTCCTGCACCTCAGCCCAAACCCTGTGTGGTCAGGCCACCCGTCCTTGTAACTGCGCCCAAGGAATCCTACACACCTCCTTACTATGCTGGCAGCAGAGCTCAAGGCCATCAGGTGCTCAAATGTTTACTTTGAAATGTAGGGTTGTGGCGCCCCTGAGGCTTCCGTCGCCACAGGTCATTGCACCCCATCCAGCGGTGTGATGCCCCATTCTGGGAGAGGAAGAGAGTGAACTCCGGTCCCCTGGTAAATCCACACTACACCCATTGCTAGGAACACACTGGGACCAGGGAAAGTGGCAGACAACCCTCCCATGCTGCATGCTGGGAGGGGTCGTAAGACCCATCCCTGTTCCTATAGGGTAGAACAGAGCAACTGGGGAGGTGGGAGGAGCCATCTGAGAGCAGACACAGAGAGGAAGGTCAAGTTTAGTGAGTCTACCTCAGGGAGTGAGAGAGTGAGGAGCCAGCATGTAGTTGGAGAAGAAGAACGAGAGAAAGGAGGGAGGAGGAGGCCTGCTGGAGGCAGGCAAGGAGGAGAAGAAAAGAGAAAGAAAGCTCCAAGTCAGACAGGAGCAGAGAAACAGAAAGAGACGCTTCCTGGTGAAGATCCTGGGACTCGGAGGGTCCAGGTGACACCACGTAGAAGACAGAAGGAGTCGCAGGGCCACGGGTAGTCTGTATAGCTGTCGGGGCAGTTTAGAGCTACGGTGGCCTGGTCCACAATAACATCGGTGGAGGGATCAAGCTGCGACAGGGGATGGTCCCTAGAGACTGGAGGAGTGCAAAGATCATCTCCAAACAGTAAAAACCGAGGCCCAGGGAACGTTGTAGACTCCCCGGGCCAGAACCCATAGCAGAACTTCCAGAAAAGGGGTAATCAGCCGACAGGTGACCCCCCAGCCTGGAGGCTGTAGTGGAGGCCAAGCCAGGTTTATCCTATTAAAGGCAAGGCTAAGGAAGACAGCAGAAGAAAGAGACACTTAAGAGAAGGGTACCGGCTTTTACTCTCTGAATCACCCAGAAACGGCGGAGGTCCCTGACAGTGGTCCCAGCAGTCCAAAGGTCCCTACAGTACTGTGACAAGAAGTGTGAGTAAAGAACTTGAACTGCACCCTTGGAGTGGTCTCTGTTATTTCAGCTGCATAGACACTCACAAGCACCAACTGTGCCCCGGGGCATTGCTCCACCTGTGGGGAGTAGTACTACCATTGCTGCTATAACATCCCCCGGAGGCCTCATACAGCAGCGGCGGCGTATTAGCCGCATACCACAGGTGGCGTCACGAACACAAACTTTATTCATCAAGCCACATATTCTACTGACACCCACCAGGGCCACGGAGCCGGGCCCAGCCACCACTGACTACCACCGGACTAGTCCGGCCCGGCACTGGGTGTCCCATAGCCCTGGGGTGGGCGAGTCAACTTTGGCATCACGAACAGGATTTCGTGCCCGGTTACACCGGGTACTGTGCGCCTGAAGAATCGTGAAATAGCCTGTGTTTACTGTGAGAAACTGCCGCCATTGAAGCCACTGAGTGCGGGAAGAAGGGGGCGTGAAAGAAGAAAGGGCGCGAAGAGAAGCCCCGCCCCCTTGTCCAAGAAAAGAGCGCAAAGCGGTGCCCGCCATAGAAGGCGGAGGAAGAAGAAATGGCGACTAGATAAGCTGGCCGGCTGGCAGAGAGAGTCTAAATGCCAGACCAGCAGATAAAGAAAATGTACCTTATCGCAAGCGGAGTGATGCCGGTCGTGATGGGCTGGGCGCCAGTCTGGCGCCAGATGCTAGTGCAGCCTCCGGCCCCGCCTCCGAGAAGGGAAAGGGAGCAGCCGAGTGGCGTGGTCGAGCACCCGAGCAGTGTTCCAGTCAGCATTCCCCAGGTCGGCAGCATGGCGGAGGAGCTGCAGCAAGGTGCACCAGGGACCGGAAGAATGGATCATGAGCTGAACTTGCTCCGGGAGGAGATGCGAATCCTGGCCCGGAGGCTGAGCAACGTGGAAGTAGAGGCGGACCGGCAAAGAGAAACACCGCTGGTGCCGGAGGGCCTGGGTCAGTGGATGGATGCCGCGGAGCAGCAGCAGGGTGAGCAAAATGAACCCCCGACCCGTCCGGACCCATGGCCCTGCCAAACGCCATCGCCTAGCCCCTTCACCGACCCACTGGCCTTACCCGCCAGCCCCGCTGACGCCCGGTGGGGCACCGGAGGCCTGCCGGAGACCCCCGCAGACGGCGCCTGGAGTGGGGTGGACCCCGAACAGCTAGCGGGCCCCCTACCGAGTCCCCTTGTGAGCCTCCTGGGAATGACATCCCCGGGAGTGAACTGGGACGCAGCGCCCATTGAAAGTGGGGAACTTCAGCAGCCACTGCGCCCTAAGGAGACTCCCCTGGCCAACGAGCTAACGTGCCGGAGACTGGTGGTAGAGTACCAGAGGGAGCGGGAGGTCCGGGAGGAGAAGCGGAAGGCCAAAGAAGCCGCTAATCTGGCCTCCAAAGAAGAGGTCAGGAAGGCCCTGAAGGGATCCGAAGGCCCAGTGAGACGGGGCCTAGTAGTTTACTTCCGACAAGCTGGCGGCTGGGGCTTCATCAGGGAGCCCGGTCTGGGCAAGGACGTATTTGTGGCCCGACGCGACATCGAGGAGCACCTGCCCAGAGGCCACCCAGGGAGAGATGCTAAGCTGGGTGATGTTGTGGAGTACACACGGCTGATGGGGAGCCGTGGATGGTATGCGCTGCATGTGCGTATCCTAAGGGAAGAAGCGGCCCCAGAAGAACCAGAGTGGCGCCGCACGATGCAAGCGTGCAGCATCTCCCCTAGCAGCACCACTTACTCAAGACAGGCCCAGGCTGCAGAACTGTGCAGAGGACCTGCGACAACCACGCAAGAAACACAGACCCGAATCTCCATGGCGTGTGTGATGCAGGGAGCCCGGCCAAAACAGGGCCCCAAAGACCACAGTAACAGCCCCCTGCAGACGAGCAGCCCTCTGCAGCAACGCCGTATAGCACCTGCAAGCAGCCCCACTCCAATCCAGGCTGCAGAACAGCGCAGAAGGTCAGGGACCAGCGCCCAGGGGACCCAGACGATGATATCGTCGGCGTACCTGCTGCCAGGAGCAATGCCGGAGTGGGACCCCCGCATCTACCCTCGTGAGTAAGGAAGAAGAGATGCTGAACTGTAAATAGCCCCTGTCTGCCCCTCATTCTTTTTGAAGATGTCCCTTGTGTTCTGTCCTAATGTTCTTTTCGAAGATGACACCCTTTCCTGCTGTACTGCCCCTCATGCTTTTCGAAGATGTCACCCCCATGTTTATATGTACCGGGCCACGGAACTGGAATGTGGTCCCCGGTGAATGTGATGTCTTATGTGTCCTGTGTAACCAGGCCACTGGACTTAGTGGCTGGTTGAGTATTTGCCCCATTGTTGTTTGAAAAGAAACGAACTGCCAGGCTACTGGACTTGTTGTAGCCAAGAAATGTATATAGTTGCACCCGTTGTGCCCCCTACCAGAATTATGGGGGATGTGCCCGAACCGTGCAATGAACTGGAAGTGCACACATAGTTTTCTTTATAAGAAGTTCGTAACGTTCGAATCATTGTGCCTCCCATAAGGGGAAGAAATGTTTTATTGTTTTATGTTGTTCATAACAAAATGTTTTGCAGTTCTTCCACATGTTTTTGTTGTTTTTCAGCCCGAGGACGTGCTGGGGTTTGCTGTGGGGGAGTGTGGCGCCCCTGAGGCTTCCGTCGCCACAGGTCATTGCACCCCATCCAGCGGTGTGATGCCCCATTCTGGGAGAGGAAGAGAGTGAATTCCGGTCCCCTGGTAAATCCACACTACACCCATTGCTAGGAACACACTGGGACCAGGGAAAGTGGCAGACAACCCTCCCATGCTGCATGCTACTAGCGAAAACAGAAGAAATCTGCACGGTGAGTGTAAAATTCGTATGATCATACAATCTGTGTTTACATACATCTACACTTAGATTTGGCGCCCCGTTGTTCTCTTCTTTTTTTCTTTCCTTTATGCTGCATGCTGGGAGGGGTCGTAAGACCCATCCCTGTTCCTATAGGGTAGAACAGAGCAACTGGGGAGGTGGGAGGAGCCATCTGAGAGCAGACACAGAGAGGAAGGTCAAGTTTAGTGAGTCTACCTCAGGGAGTGAGAGAGTGAGGAGCCAGCATGTAGTTGGAGAAGAAGAACGAGAGAAAGGAGGGAGGAGGAGGCCTGCTGGAGGCAGGCAAGGAGGAGAAGAAAAGAGAAAGAATGCTCCAAGTCAGTCAGGAGCAGAGAAACAGAAAGAGACGCTTCCTGGTGAAGATCCTGGGACTCGGAGGGTCCAGGTGACACCACGTAGAAGACAGAAGGAGTCGCAGGGCCACGGGTAGTCTGTATAGCTGTCGGGGCAGTTTAGAGCTACGGTGGCCTGGTCCACAATAACATCGGTGGAGGGATCAAGCTGCGACAGGGGATGGTCCCTAGAGACTGGAGGAGTGCAAAGATCATCTCCAAACAGTAAAAACCGAGGCCCAGGGAACGTTGTAGACTCCCTGGGCCAGAACCCATAGCAGAACTTCCAGAAAAGGGGTAATCAGCCGACAGGTGACCCCCCAGCCTGGAGGCTGTAGTGGAGGCCAAGCCAGGTTTATCCTATTAAAGGCAGGGCTAAGGAAGACAGCAGAAGAAAGAGACACTTAAGAGAAGGGTACCGGCTTTTACTCTCTGAATCACCCAGAAACGGCGGAGGACCCTGACAGTGGTCCCAGCAGTCCAAAGGTCCCTGCAGCGCTGTGACAAGAACTGTGAGTAAAGAACTTGAACTGCACCCTTGGAGTGGTCTCTGTTATTTCAGCTGCATAGACATTCACAAGCACCAACTGTGCCCCGGGGCATTGCTCCACCTGTGGGGAGCAGTACCACCATTGCTGCTATATCATCACCCCGGAGGCCTCACACAGCAGCGGCGGCTTAATAGCCGCAGACCACAGGTGGCGTCACGAACACAAACTTTATTCATCAAGCCACATATTCTACTAACACCCACCAGGGCCACGGAGCCGGGCCCAGCCACCACTGACTACCACCGGACAAGTCCGGCCCGGCACCGGGTGTCCCATAGCCCTGGGGTGGGCGAGTCAGGGGAAATGTGAGACACCGCTGAGGAATTGTGGACGGTTAGCTCTGTAGAGTGAGACCGAGTTTCATCAATGGTTGTCTCCACTCAACCAGCAGCCAGGGAATGCCGGGTGCGACAATGATGTTAAACAGTCTGCGACCCTTCTTCAGGGAAATGTGACACACGTGCCTTGTATGGCTCACGTGGTGAATCCGAATCTCCAGCAATTTTTAAAACACTATCCCGGCCTACATGGCCTTCTGCAGAGAGCACGGTGTAACGCCTTCCTTGATCCACACACTCAGATGGGCTGTAAATGATAGGCTAGAGGCAAGCCACTCACCAAGCTGGACCCCCAGAACCCTGAAACCCTTTAACCCCTATACAGGGATTAGGAATTGCACAGGGCCCAAGTTGATCAATACCTGTGGAAGGCTGCAGTTCCAGAGAATAGTAGTCATGCACGGTCAAAACATTAATTGAGGAAGAGGAACAGAATGGGACGGCCAGGACTTAATCAGAAAACAAGCAGAGGTGAAATGCGGATCGGCCAACAAGGTACATAAACAGCAAGCAGGAAAAGTAGTCAGGTAACAAGCACACAAACTCATAAAACTGAACTGGGGGTAAAATTAACCAGAGGTTCATAGCTATGTCTGGCAGTGGTCTGCAGACAGGATGGGCATAAAAAAAGGGTGTGGTGTCTTCCCATTGGTTGTAGCTGAATGATGGTACTTCATCTGTGAGATACCCACCAGCTACATTCAGCCAGAGATTCTGCATCTGTCAAGGTAATGCAGCCCAGTGGGTGAGCATAACCTGCGTCCACCTGCGCCGCTGGCATCGACTCCTCTCCCATCATCAGCACTATGCATGAAAGGAACATGTTGTCACCTGGCGACCGGAGTACAAATTGACGGAGCGTACTCCGTTGGTGACTTAACAGCCGTGTGCGGCAATGATGCAAACCTGGCTGTGGGCCATCGTCAGGGCAATGTGACACACGTGCCTTGTGTGGCTCACGTGTTGAACCTAATTCTCCAGCAATTTTTAAAACACCATCACGGCCTACATGGCCTTGTGCAGCGGGCACGCTCGCTATGTGCTCACTTCCATCGTGCGCACCCAGCAGCTCAACAACTTTCATCACTCCGGAAGTCTTAGGGTCTGGCAGTTAAACGCCGGAAATGCGATGTTCTGACATGCAGGAATTGGAATCTGCACATGTTGCAGCGTGTGTGGCAGCACCGCAGAGCCCTGCTGAAATACGGTATGACATATAGCCTGGGCTAACTTGATCCAGAGGTGGTGCAGATCACGCTGCTGGAGTGGTGTCAGATCAAGGACCTATGCACCCTGCTACACAGTTCACAAATGTCGACGAAGATGTTTAGCACTGACAATGTCATTCTCAGCGTGACAATTCTGGTCATCTACATGATGGAACACACTGTAATTATTATTCGGAGTCAGGTGTTGGGACAAGAGGAAGGGGAGGAAGTACAGGAGGAGTCATATGCAGAAGGGATAACAAGATCTACAAGGTCCATACGGTGAGCGGCACCTAGGCGGCAGTCATGGTACGGTGGGGGAGAGGGATTAACAAGGGCGCATAGTATCAACAAAACAGTTGAGGAAGGTGCAGGAGCCCATGAAGAAATGGAGGACGAACTGGCGATGGGCATGGAAGACTCAGCAGATGAGTGAGAGCTTGCTCACATTTCGGTTGTGCGAGGTTGTGGGGAGAGGGCAGGGGAAGGAGGCACGATTCTCACCTCTCTGCCACCAACACACCAAGGACTTGGTCCTCCTGGATGCACAAGACACATGAGCGTCTTCTTGCTGCACTACCTACAACATGACCCTCGGATTGTATGAATTCGGAGTAATGCTAACTACTGGGTTGCCACACTGTTAGATCCCCGGTACAAGACAAAATTTGGTGAACTAATTCCTGCCATAGAAATGGACGCACGTATACAGGAGTATCTGCAGAAGGTGATACGGATTCTTAGATCTACTTTTCCACTAAACACCAGTGCTGCACAGAGTGAATCTCAACGCTTTGTCATGGATAGGAGGAAATGGTCTTTTACTTGTCCACATCGGAGGGACCGAGGGATGGCTGCTGTGCTGAGATGGCGTTGAGTACGGTGTCCCTGCAGAGTTGCACTTTTGGTCATATACAAAATGAGTTGAAAAAGGACAGATGCTGGTGGAAAGGGGAACAGGTGTGTTGGAAAGGGGAAAAAAGTTTTGGTCCGTGGATTTGGTGGTTAAGCAAAAGTAACATTTGCTGAAGAAACACCATCTGTTACAGTGGGACTGGCAGATTTGGATAAGGTGGTATATACTATGTTACCGCTATATAACGAAAATTAATAAGAAAAGAAAGAGAAAGGTATATATCCCCATCAGCAGTCAATGTCCACCGTGCTCCCAGATGGAAAAGGAGAGGTTGGCAACTGGAAGGTTCGGTGGAGGATACAGAGCTGTGTGGCTATGAAACTAATAGTAGCCTGAACCAAGTTAGACGCCACTCGGATCTGAAGACTGGGAGCCCTGTTAGCGTCACAGGGTCCACACGCCCACCCAGCCCAGGAACTCCCTGTTAACATCACAGGGGCCATTGAGTACGCTGACCGTGTGCATTGGGGCCACACCTGTGGACAGCAGGTGCATCAGCAGCAGCAGGCCTGTTAATGCCACTGGGCTGCACAAGCAGGACTTGTAGGACAGGAGCTGGTCTTAACCGTTCTGCGTTACCAACTGTGGTGGCGGCCTGCATCGACACCCTATCCCTGCCTACCTCTGGCCTAAAGCCGCAATGGGTTCAACACATGGAGGTGTGCTCTTTCGGAGCATACTAGAAGACTGCTCACCTCCTTGTTGGCTCCAGCCCCTTTTAGAACCTGGGTCCGCCCCAAACCAGGGTGAACCACAATGCACCTCCTGGAGACAAAAGCAGAGTGACACGTCATGAGTGGCATAACTAGCGTCCTATTTTGAACCGCCACTTGAATGATGACCTCATGGCTGCCACAACCATCACACCTCAACAGTCATCGTCTGACCAACAACAATGAGGTGACAAGTCATAGGGGCGGGCCTCTGCAAGCCTGTTGGGAGTAGCCTGGCCAAATTGTCAGGACACCTGATGCCCTGTGGTCTATATGGGCCCCCCACATCAAGGGCAGGGCCAAGTGCCTGAGCATGCTCAGTAGCATGAAATACAGTTTCTGAAAAAAAGACTATCCGCTTCAGCATGGTGACTAGGCACAACACAGGACTTAGACCCGGCACGGAGTGCAAGTACCTGTGCAAAGAGGATTTTCTCAGTCAGTGTGAAGCCCCACATGTGTTATATTGGTGCATTACCTTCAGGGACTCCACGTGGAGGAAGAGTCTGGTCACACTTAGGTTGCTTCTTTATATGTATTTTCGTGATGCCACTCTCGGTATTGCGGTCAGTGGGGACTGCCACTGCAGTGTAAGGGGACACCTGGGGCTGATGTTGGGTGCAGTTAGTTTTAGTGGCCTCCCGAGAGTGAGTCAAGGACCAGGGCCCTGTGTAAGTGTGTTGAGCCGCAGGTCGCAGAATGACTCAGGCACAGTCCAAACAAGCATGCGCTGTAGCCCAAAATTAAGACTTTGCCTCAAGAATGACACAGTCAGGCAGAGCATACTCAGTTGGCAAAACACTGGAGTTAGGCTGCGGCTGGGGTAAATCGGCACACAGGAAGGAGCAACTGCGGAAACACTTCGTTCAATTGTGAGGGAAGTCATTGTGGAGTTTGGTGAGGAGTACCGTAACGCCAGTGAGCAGCATCCTGTGCCACAGACCAACATTCTTCCGGTGCTGTCTATACTGTTAACCATGATAGGAGCGTAAAGTCTGTATTTATGGCAAATGGACATCACAGTACCCGGGTATGGAAGGCTGTGCCCAGACAATAATACGTGCACGCAACACTTTGTTTTATTATGAAAACACATATCTGTTGTGGGTAGGACGACTATATAGACAATCACACTTGCTGCTTCTGCACTGTCAAATTGTCACGTACAGTTTAAATCATAGAGGGACAGCGACACATGTTTGCATTGACTGTTGCTTTTCAAGATTTCCATGACTGTGTTGCAAAGCTGTGTGGTTTGCATTCACACTGTTATCATCTGCCTTATCTGTGAGGCTTCAGCTAACAAGGGTATTCAGGGGGGTAATGGGTTTTGTCTATGTTTAGGTAGATAACTGGGAAGCTCTTGTGATGCGCCACTGGTAAGTTGTCTTCGCACACACACACACACACACACACACACACACACACACAAACACACAATTACTGCTGCTACGCAGAGGGCTTATCAAGCAGTAGGCAACTGAATAGATTGTTCTATTATTTCAATTTAATGCATGGTTCTTATTGTTTGTTTTCAGAAAGTGAAACAATCATTTATGAACCCAACTGCAAACACTGCTTTTCCTGTTGCCTGGTTTTGCTACATACTGGGGATCCCACCAAATACAAGACTTAAAATGAAGCATAAGTCGCAATGTGAATTACACTGTGCTACAATGCGGCCTAGCGTGCCTGTGCAACCACCGCTTGCCCCATCAAGTGCATCTGCGTGCTCTTCATCCTCTGTGACTGTGGGGACAGCAGTCACACATGCTTTTTCACACTGAACTTCCACCCCTTTACCCGCAACAGGGAGTGTGATTGGCAGGTCGTCACTTGTTTTGGAAGTGGTAACAGAAGGTATTGTTGAGCTGTCAGACATCGAGAAAACCAACATTGGATGCAGGCTACATTATATCCACACCTGCACCTTCGTCACAGATTGGCTGGACTACCTGCAGTTAATAATTGCATTCCAGAAATGGAAAGGAGTGTAGAATGCATGTGTTGTACCTTGCTTGGCAGCAAAGGAACACTAACTTAGTATTACAGACAATTTTATGATGGTAGAAAAAGAGTCAGCTCTTTGGGCAAATTAAATAGCGTGGCAAAAGTGGGCAGATGGGTATAGTGGCCGTGTTCTGTGGATACCAGGACAGTAAAGGAAGCCTCACTTTCTATCCCTCCGAATGATGAAATGCAGCGAGGAATTCCATCAATTTGCTATAAAAATAGAGTAGCAAAATGTGCATGAGGGTGTAATGCAGAGGTGCTGCAAATAGCTTTTCACCAGTGGGGCACAAATGGAAGTCCAACAGCCACGTTTAGGATGCCACTAAGTTCACTCAGTGTTTGCTAGTATAATGGCTTAGTAACAATGAGCTTGAGTGTGCAAAGGGCAGGAGGGTACAGTGCCAGGGTTGTGGGGCTCTGGGTAGAGGAAAGGAAGCCTCCCTTTCTATCCCTCCTAATGGGGAAATGCAGCAAGGAAATCCCCGACCTTAGCTACACAGACGCTGTCATCTTGTGTAGCTGTTAAACTCTATTTTCAGGACCTGTCCCCTATGGCTCTGACCCTGCCGGTATGAGCCCTTAAAAGGACTGATAGAAAGTGCTATCCCTAAGCTGTCCAGCGCTGTGTATGGAGCGTATACAGCTGTATCGGCGATAGGAGCTGCGCCAGTGATGTCTGACACCAAGGAGGCAGAAGGCAGATAATGGCGTGCTGGAGGAAAATGCCCGTATTTATAATGCAGGGACATGTGACATGGACATCCTATCACACATGCCGTTGCTTCTCTGGCTAAAAGTCCACTTAGCTGTGTGTGTGTCTGGGATTGGCTGACATGCTGGCCCGCCCCAATACACGCGCGCGCTTAGGGAAGGAAGACAAGGAAAAAAAAATGGCGATCGCCATTATACAAACAGCAGTGATCTGAAGGCGCTGTTCCCGCACACTATACACTGAAATGTCATAATAGTGTGAGTCACAGAGTGACTTACACTATTACAGCGGAAAGCCAGCTAGGAATTAGCTTGTCTTTTTGCTGCTAGAACCGTTCTCGAACGTTTCTAGAACTATCGAGCTTTAGCAAAAAAGCTCGAGTTCTAGTTCGATCTAGAACAGCCCCCAAAATCACTCGAGCCGCGAACTGGAGAACCTCGAACCGCGAACCGCGCTCAACTCTAGTAATGAAGTGATAGTTAGGCGTACATGATTACCTTTCCACCAGGCAGAGTCTGCCATAGAGGCTCTATATAGCGGCATAAGATCCACAGCACTTTACAGCCCTCACCATCACTGTCCCCATCGGGTCTCACAGTCTACATTCCCTATCAGTCTTTGGAGTGTGGGTGGAAACTGGAGAACCCGGGGGAAACCCAGGGAAACACGGGGAGAACATAGACTCCTGGCAGACGTTGTCCTTGGTGGGATTTCAGCCCAGGACTGTAAATAATGCTTCGAACTACTGAGCCACCATGCTGCCCCCTATGTCACCATTGTGCTTGTGAGCTGTAGGTATCTGATCCTTGAAACATGGTTCCAATATGGCAATATGTGGAGATGAAAGCATCTAATTGTTCAAGTAGGATGCACCTGTCCACCGAGCCCAGTAATTGGCTTTAACAGCCATATGCCGAGTGCCGACCACAAATGTACAACAGTAGGATCTCTGCAACCTTACGAGAAAATGAGGAGAGTTTAGGTTTTTATATCACATCTACTGCTTTATTCATACATTTCTACAGCTGATGTAGCCCCCTGAAAATCAGCAGCACAATAAGAAGAAGCGACTGGGAATGAGCAAGCGGATTCCCACCCATGACTTAGGTCCAGTGTCTACACCATGGTCTGAGAACATGCTTTATCTGCAGAGACCCCAGAACCTCTTGTGATTTGTGCGCTCAATGTGCCATCTTTGTTGTGGCAGGAGGCACATATGAAACCTAGTCATCAGAAATGAGGCCACCGGTAGGAGCTTTGCACGGCATGGCGGCCACTAGACAAGAGTCCCAGGAAGAGATTTGCTCATCTCTAGAAGACTTGTTTCGATGATAACGGTTAAGACTTCACTAACGTCTATGAAGATGAAACACCACAACAGTCGTATTACGAGACCTCGTTTAGTGCATTTAAAAAACATACATTTGGCATTAAAATATTAGAGCAAATGTGATTACATTTATTTGAAGCAGTCCAAAAAGTGCAACATGTGTGATGTTTCGGTTTGTTAAAACCTTCTTCAAACACACACAAACAGACGGACTGTCTATAATCCATTGTTGCAGCTGTCACACTTGGGTAAGAGACCGCCCAGCGAAAGACAGATGTTGCATCAAGGATGGAAAAGGGGAGCAATGCCCTTACGGTAGGGAGAAGGGAGACTGGTCACCACCTGACACTAACATGTGTCTGAGCTTCCTACATCCCTTCATTCCCCCACCACCATCTTGTGCCTGGTCCTTAGCTGTCCCTCTACTCACCCTGGCTAATGCAAATGCCGGTGAGTGCACTAGATTTTACCACTAGATTTTACCACTTTAGTAATAAGAGACAAATGGAAGAAAGATAGAATGGGGAACATAGACAAATAAGGATATACACCAACTTCCACTGCATCAGGGCTACAAGCAACATTACTCCAGCAGCTACAAGAAGCTTCTTCTCTCGAAGGTGGTCAGTTTAGAATGAATCTATAACCGGCATCATGTGATGGAACATGTGACTATTTAAAGGGAAAGGGTGCGGTCACAAACCGGCTGCATCGGACATGAGACTAACTAGGAACTACCGGCAAGGAAAAGGTCATTAAGAAGTCAACAACGTTTACAACCCAAAGTCTCACAATGTGAGTCTCAGATGCATGTGCTAGTTGGAAGAAGTGTTTAACAAACTGAAACGTCACACACTTCACATTTTAGAGTGTTTAAAATAATAGTAATCACATTTGATCTAATTTTTGAGTACCAGATTTATTTTGGGGGGATATTACCACAGGGTTGGACCTTATCTGTGCACCTAAAACTCTGGAGTGCCGCACTTATCTATTATATATCTACTACATGTCAGGCCTGAAACGCACATCCGTTAAAAAACACACACGTATGTTACGTCCGTTTTTCTGGTCCATGTCCCGTTTTTGTGTCCGTTTTTATGGTCCATGTGGCATCTGAACTGCATACGCTAGCCGTGTGCACATGTGGAATGTCCGTGTGTGCGTGTGAAACTTAACTGACGTGTGCGTGTGTTTTCCGTGTGAAATATCCGTGTGTGATGTAAAATGTAGTTCCTACATGTCGGCAGACAGCGACGCGTGCTGAGAATGAACTCGGGTGAACTTCACCCGACTTCATTGTCATACCACGGCTATGTTTGTATCGCGTCCTGATTAGCGGTCACCTGTGAAGGACTCACCGGTGACTGCTAATCCCCTGAGTGACTGAAGTGAGCAGCACGATTAGCGCTGCCATCACTCAGGCTACCCGCGGCCAGATAGAGTCCTCCCCCTGTGACCGTAACTCACCTGTGACTTCATCCCTGTCACTCGGGCGACTTGCTGTCACAGTTGGAGGATCCAGCGGTGGCCGCGAGTTACCTGAGTGATGTCATCGCTGATCGCGATTCTCACCTCAGTTGCTGCGTGGAGCTGTCAGGAGTGGCGGTGTTCTTCTGCCGCTCCTGTCACCTTCATGTAGCAGAGCTGGAAGCGACGCGGGACCTCTGTGGATTACACTGGACATGGATGGGTATTTGGGGCATAATAAATTGGTGAATGCAGGTTTTTTGTAGTGTTTATTATTTCAAATAAAGGATTTTTTCACTATGTGTGTTTATTTACTGTAACTTGCAGGTTAATCATTGGGGGTGTCTCACAGACGCCTGCAATGATTAATCTTGGACTTAGTGGCAGCTATGGGCTGCCAATAACTCCTTATTACCCCGATTGCCAACGCACCAGGGCAAATCGGTAAGAGCCGGGTACAGTCCCAGAACTGACGCATCTATTGTATGCGGCAATTCCGGGCGGCTGCTGGCTGATATTGTTAGGCTGGGGGGCTCCCCATAACGTGGAGCTCCCCATCCTGAGAATACCAGCCTTCAGCCGTGTGACTTTACCCTGGCTGGTTTCAAAATAGGGGGGACCGCACGTCATTTTTTTTTAATTATTTTTTTTTTAATGCACAGAATAGACCCGCCCACCGGCAGCTGGGATTGGTTGCAGTGAGACAGCTGTCACTCAGCGTGGGGGCGTGTCTCACTGCAACCAATCATAGGCGCCGGTGGGCGGGGAAAGCAGGGAATACAAGATTGAATAATGAGCGGCCGGCTTTTTCAAAATAGTAAAAGCCAACGGAGCTTATTGAACAGCCGTGCAGCGCCGCGCCGGTGATCGGGGAACGGTGAGTATGAGAGAGAGGGGAGACTGACCGACAGACTGTGAGAGAGGGACAGAAAGACAGAGAGACCGACCGACAGAGAGACTGAGAGACCGACCGACGGATTGAGGGAGATTGACCGACATAGACAAAAAAAGAAAGAATTATGGGGAGATAAGGTATGCACACCAGTGACTATGTAAGGGGAGGACATGGAATAGCATGTATTCCCCTTACATAGTCACTGGTGTGCATACCTTATCTCCCCATAGTGATGTTTTTTAGGTTTTTGCACCCAGTTCAGACATAGAATGGAGTTCCAAACATTATTTCTTATTTATTTTTTAGAAAAAGAAAGAATGACCGACATCGCTACAAAAAAGCACAAAACGTACACGGAGCATACAGAGATGCATCCGTGTCACGTTATTGTGCGCACATACCCATTGACTTTCATGGGGTCCGTGTGTGCGTGTTCCGTGCTGAAAACGGACATGCTTCCATGCAAAACAGATACACATACGGATCACGGACACACGGACCTTATGGAATCATGCACGTGTGACCTCAATGATAGATTAACATTGACATGTTTGTCCGTGTTTCCGGTACATACGGAAACGGGACAAACACGCATGTGTTTAACGGATGTGTGTTTCAGGCCTCAGTCAGTAATCTCATGGTGTGACCACTCTTAGTATAGACTTTAGAGCCAGTATGCCTGATAACAGGGGGGCAAAATGGGCAATCAACCAAAAGGTCTTTACAAACACAGGTCCAGGTCTGTTCAGGTACTCCCAGCAGCATGGGAGCATCACGATTTTTCTTCTTTACCTATGTCCCCACAGTGTGTCTCCACCAACCGGAAAATGGTTGTCCATCAACATATATCGCCTATATTGTCAGGAAGTGAGATCACGGCACCCGCGTCCCCTCACCTTTCACTGTTTTGGTGCATTGATGTCTGCAGTTAATGCAGCAGCAGCGGTCGGGTCCTTGGCACTGTTTATCATTGTGGCAGTCCGAGGCCATGGGCCGGACATAGATACATATCGAGTGGTTGAAATGTGGGCAAGGGTTGAGTTTCTCTGCAGGGAGACAACAGACAATGATTATTGCAGTAGGACATGATGACTTACCCCTGGTAATCGCCACTTGTAATGATTATGCTTCCTTCCAATACTCCCCCCTGTGGTCAGCAACAGTAAATACAATCTGCCCTCTGTGATGCAATAATTTAGACTCTTGTAAGAAGCCCATACACAATGAAGTACCCTGTAGAGGGAGCAGGCAGCGCTTTGTGCAGCCCGAGTAGCAGCATTTCCTCGCCCCGGTGCAGTTTTTGTCTTTCTCACACTCTGGTGTGTAGGTGACGTTAGGATTACAGATGGGGAAGTCCACGTCTGCGGGGCAAGAACCCGGCTTCTCTGAAAACAGAGGAAGAAACCGTGAGAATCGGAACGTGGACACGGTGGAGGCTGTGGCCATATCGGTGTCAGAGCACCATGAAAACATAACGACTGGTAAACACGTAAGGACTCACCCGAGTCTGCGGCCATAAACTTATAGCAGATTGAAGGCTCCTTCTTTTTTGTCTTAAGAGTTGTAACTTTTTTTATTGATAGTTTCAGGGGACGATTTATTTCTCAAAACTCACCAGAATTTCAGTCACATGCCGTGCACCACCTAGGCAGGGTTATTTGGCTCCTCAAAAGATGGAAAACCAATGAAGTGAGCTGGACATACGATGGTACAGTCATATGAAAAAGTTTGGGCACCCCTATTAATGTTAACCTTTTTTCTTTATAACAATTTGGGTTTTTGCTATTTCAGTGACATATATCTAATAACTGATGGACTGAGTAATATTTCTGGATTGAAATGAGGTTTATTGTACTAACAGAAAATGTGCAATCCGCATTTACACAAAATGTGACCGGTGCAAAAGTATGGGCACCCTTATCAATTTCTTGATTTGAACACTCCTAACTGCTTTTTACTGACTTACTGAAGCACTAAATTGGTTTTGTAACCTCATTGAGCTTTGAACTTCATAGGCAGGTGTATCCAATCATGAGAAAAGGTATTTAAGGTGGCCACTTGCAAGTTGTTCTCATATTTGAATCTCCTATGAAGAGTGGCATCATGGGCTCCTCAAAACAACTCTCAAATGATCTGAAAACAAAAATTATTCAACATAGTTGTTCAGGGGAAGGTACAAAAAGTTGTCTCAGAGATTTAACCTGTCAGTTTCCACTGTGAGGAACATAGTAAGGAAATGGAAGAACACAGGTACAGTTCTTGTTAAGCCCAGAAGTGGCAGGCCAAGAAAAATATCAGAAAGGCAGAGAAGAAGAATGGTGAGAACAGTCAAGGACAATCCACAGACCACCTCCAAAGACCTGCAGCATCATCTTGCTGCAGATGGTGTCAATGTGCATCGGTCAACAATACAGCACACGTTGCACAAGGAGAAGCTGTATGGGAGAGTGATGCGAAAGAAGCCGTTTCTGCAAGAACGCCACAAACAGAGTCGCCTGAGGTATGCAAAAGCACATTTGGACAAGTCAGTTACATTTTGGAAGAAGGTCCTGTGGACTGATGAAACAAAGATTGAGTTGTTTGGGCATACAAAAAGGCGTTATGCATAGTATCATAGTATCATAGTATCATAGTTTTTAAGGTTGAAGGGAGACTCTAAGTCCATCTAGTTCAACCCGTAGCCTAACATGTTGATCCAGAGGAAGGCAAAAAAAAACCCCAATGTGGCAAACAAGTTCCAATGGGGAAAAAATGTCCTTCCTTCGTCCACATCCGGCAATCAGACTAGTTCCCTGGATCAATACCCTGTCATAAAATCTAATATACATAACTGGTAATATTATATTTTTCAGGAAAGGCGTCCAGGCTCTGCTTAATGTTAGTAGTGAATCACTCATTACAACATCATGCGGCAGAGAGTTCCATAGTCTCACTGCTCGTACAGTAAAGAATCCTCGTCTGTGATTATGATTAAACCTTCTTTCCTCAAGACGTAGCGGATGCCCCCGTGTTCCAGTCGCAGGCCTAGGTGTAAAGAGATCTTTGGAAAGGTCTCTGTACTGTCCCCTCATATATTTATACATTGTGATTAGATCCCCCCTAAGCCTTCGTTTTTCCTGTCTTGGTATTGCAGCCCACCCATTCCTCTAATAATCTTGGTGGTCTTCTCTGCACCCTCTCCAGTTCAGCTATGTCCTTCTTATATATCGGTGACCAGAATTGTACACAGTATATAAGTGCGGTCGCACTAGTGACTTGTACAGAGGTGGAACTATATTTTTTTCATGAACACTTCTACCTCTTTGAATACATCCCATTATTTTATTAGCCCTGGCAGCAGCTGCCTGACACTGGCCACTAAAGTGAAGTTTACCATCCCCCCATACACCCAAGTCTTTTTCTGTGTCTGTTTTACCCAGTGTTCTACAATTAAGTACATAATCATAAATGTTATTTCCTCTACCCAAGTGCATGACCTTACATTTATCTACATTAAACTTCAATTGCCACTTCTCAGCCCAATCCTCCAATTTACATAAATCTCCCTGTAATATAAAATTATCCTCCTCTGTATTGATTACCCTGCAGAGTTTAGTATCATCTGCAAATATTGAAATTCTACTCCGCATGCCCCCAACAAGGTCATTAATAAATATGTTGAAAAGAAGCGGGCCCAATACTGACCCCTGTGGTACCCCACTATGAACTGAGACCCAGTCCGAGTACGTACCATTAATAACCACCCTTTGTTTCCTATCACTGAGCCAGTTTTTAACCCAGTTACACATATTTTCCCCTATCCCCATTATTCTCATTTTATGTACCAACCTTTTGTGTGGCACCGTATCAAAAGCTTTTGAAAAGTCCATATACACAACATCCACTGCATTTCCCTGGTCCAGGCTTGAACTTACCTCTTCATAGAAGCTGATCAGTTTGACAGGATCGATCCCTCATAAACCCATGTTGATCTCTGTCATAAGGTTATTTTTCTTGAGATACTCCAGTATAGCATCTCTCAAGAAACCCTCAAGGATTTTACCAACCGTAGAGGTTAAACTTACCGGCCTATCATTTCCCGGCTCAGTTTTTGTCCCCTTTTTGAATATTGGCACCACATTTGCTATGCGCCAGTCCTGCGGTACCGACCCTGTTATTAAGGAATCTGAGAAGATTAAAAATAATGGTCTATCTATCACAGAACTCAATTCCTGTAGTACTCTGGGGTGTAGCCATCCGGGCCCGGAGATTTGTCAACCTTAGTGATTTCGAGGCGGCGGCGTACTTCCTGCTGGGTTAAGCAGGTAATATTCAAGGGTGAATTTATGGTATCACTGGTCATGTCATCTGCCATGGCATTTTCTTGTATAAAAACCGTAGAAAAAAAGTCATTCAGCAGGTTGGCTTTACCCTCATCCCCTTCCACCATTTCACCAAGACTATTTTTAAGGGGGCCAACACTATCGCTTTTCAGTTTTTTACTGTTTATGTAGTTAAAGAATATTTTAGGATTATTTTTACTTTCTCTCGCAATGAGTCTCTCTGTCTCAAACTTAGCTAACTTAATTTGCTTTTTACATATTTTATTTAATTTTCTATAATTATATAATGCCTCATCACTACCTACCCTCTTTAATTCTTTTAAGGCTTTCTGTTTTTCTCTTATTGCTTCCCTTACAGCTCTATTTAGCCATAGGGGTTTCCTCCTATTTCTTTGCATGGAGGCAAAAAAACACGGCATTCCAAGAAAAGCACTTGCTACCCACAGTAACATTTGGTGGAGGTTCCATCATGCTTTGGGGCTGTGTGGCCAATGCCGGCACCGGGAATCTTGTTAAAGTTGAGGGTCGCATGGATTCAACTCAGTATCAGCAGATTCTTGACAATAATGTGCAAGAATCAGTGATGAAGTTGAAGTTACGCAGGGGATGGATATTTCAGCAAGACAATGATCCAAAACACCGCTCCAAATCTACTCAGGCATTCATGCCGGGGGTAGCTGAGACCCTGGAGATCATGATTCGGGCCGGTTTTTCCGGTCCCCAGTCACGTGATGACCGGTATACACCGTATACCGATCATCAAGTTATAGCAAATGACCGCGCCGGTAAAAAATGATTTATCTCCCATCTGGCATGATCAAACATGCCAGATGGGAGATAAATCTTTTTCCCGGTTCCCTCCGGTCCCCTCGGTATCCCCAAAGTGCCCCCCCGACCCCCAACCCCCTCCCGAAAATCCAAGATGGCCGCGCGCACCGCCGATCACAGCAGCGCGCCGGCCGCATTTACACTGTTCCTATGGTTTCTGTCGTATGTGCCATAACACATGCGACAGAAACCTGCTCCCTAGGCCCTGCCGGGTCCCCCCCTATCACCCCCGGTGTTCCCCGGTGTCCTACATACCTGACGGAGCGCTGATCCCCCGCGGCCCCCTCCTCCTTCACAGCAGACGCCGGTCACATGTGCCGAGCAGCTGACAGCTTCCTGTGTTCAGTGTGAGCTGTGCTGCTGCTGCTCGGCACTGTGCAGCTGTGACCCGGGGAGGGTGGGTGCAAATTCTTTGCACCCACTCTCCTCAAATGGAGGGTCTGCCCTCCTAGAAAATGGGGGATACGTTCCCTGAACGTGTCCCCCATATTCTAGAAGGTCCAGAGTCGACGTGGGACGTCCAAATGGATTACAGCGGATTTTTTTTTTTTTCATTTCAATAAATTGGTCAATCAGGGAATTGGGGAGTGTTTTTTCAAATAAATTTTTTTTTGTTGTCAATTTTTTTTTTTATTACTGTCAATTAGTTATGTCGGGTATCTGATAGACGCCGTGACATAACTAATTGCTGGGCTTGATGCCAGGTGACATTACACACCTGGTATCAACCCCATTTATTACCCCGTTAGCCAACGCACCAGGGCGCGGGATGAGCTTTGGCGAAGCGCCAGAATTGGCGCATCTAATGGATGCGCCACTTCTGGGGCGGCTGCGGCCTGCTATTTTTAGGCTGGGAAGAGTCCAATAACCATGGCTCTTCCCATCCTGAGAATACCAGACCCCAGCTGTCAGCTTCACCTTGGCTGGTGATCTAATTTGGGGGGACCCCACGTTTGTTTTGTTTTTTTTAATTATTTATTTATAAATAATTAAAAAAAAACAAACAGCTTGGGGAGCCCTCCAAATTGATCACCAGCCAAGGTGAAGCTGTCAGCTGTGGTTTGCAGGCTACAGCTGTCTGCTTTACCCTAGCTGGCTATCAAAAATAGGGGGGACCCCACATCATTTATTTTAATTCTTTTTTTTTTTTTTGGGCTAAATACAAGGCTAGGCACCCTTTAGTGTCACATGAAAGGCACTAAAGGGCGCCAGCTTAGAATATGCAGGGGGGTGGGACGTTATATATGTTTGACATCTATCCATTCATCCATTGTAGCATTTTACGCTGTATGCCCACAATCAGGGTTTGCAACGTTTTGGGCGCAGAGTGTTTTCCCTGCGTCCATAACGCTGCGTTGTGCAGTAGAAGCACAGTGGCAGGATTTTTAGAAATCCCGTGCCCACTGTGTTTCTTTTCTCCGCAGCATAAATCGACCTGTGGCGCAGCTTCCAGAGCCTCAGCATGTCAATTTATGCTGCAGAGACAAGAGTGTTCTCTGCAGGTAGAATAGAGCTAAAGTCCACAGCAGCCTGAACCCAAATCGTGGGCATGAGCAGCTGCGTTCTCCCGTGGACAACACTCACATCTCTGCAGGAAGGCTGACACTGTGTACTAGACGCCGTGTCGCTGGATCATGGCCACATAGCCTAAAGGCTACTTTACACGCTGCGATATCGGTCCCGATATCGCTAGCGTGGGTACCCGCCCCCATCTGTTGTGCGACACGGGCAAATCGCTGCCCGTGCCGCACAACATCGCGCAGACGCGTCACACATACTTACCTGCCCGGCGACGTCGCTGTGACCGGCGAACCGCCTCCTTTCTAAGGGGGCGGTCCGTGTGGCGTCACAGTGACGTCACTGAGCGGCCGCCCAATAGAAGCGGAGGGGCGGAGATGAGTGGCCGGAACATCCCGCCCACCTCCTTCCTTCCTCATAGCGGCCGGGAGGCAGGTAAGGAGAGGTTCCTTGTTCCTGCGGCGTCACACATAGCGATGTGTGCTGCCGCAGGAGCGACGAACTACATCGTTACTGCTGCAATAACGATAATCGAGAATGGACCCCCATGTCACCGATGAGCGATTTTGCACGTTTTTGCAACGATGCAAAATCGCTCATCGGTGTCACACGCAGCAACATCGCTAATGCGGCCGGATGTGCGTCACCAATTCCGTGACCCTAACGACTCCGCATTAGCGATGTCGCAGCGTGTAAAGCCCCCTTAACAGTGAGAAATTTGTTGCTACAGCAACATTTTTGTGAAGTACATGTGGATTCAAAATGTTTACTATACTCCTGAATAGAATCCTTGAGGGGTCCAGTTTCCAAAATGAGGTCACTTGTGGGGGGTTTCTGACGTATAGGTACCCAAGGGGCCCTGCTAATGTGACATGGTGCGCGCAATTTACTTCAACTTTTCCAAAATTCAAATGGTGCTCCTTCCATTCCAAGCCCTCCCATTTATCCAAACAGAGGTTTTTGGCCACATGTGGGGTATCCCTGCGCTCACAAGAAATTAGATAACAACCTGTGGGGTACACGTTTTGTTGTTGCCTCTTGAAAAAGTGAAAAATGTGTCGCTAAATCAACATTTTTGTGAAAAAAATGAAAATTTCAATATGGCAACCTAAGCTTATCAAATTCTGTGAAGTATTCGTGGATTCAAAATGCTCAATATACACCTAGATTAAAGCCTTGAGGGGTCTTATTTCCAGAATGGGGTCACTTGTGGGGGACCTCTACTGCTTAGGCACCTCAGGGGCTCTCCTAATGCAACATGGCGTCTGCTATTGATTCCAGCCAATTTTGCAGTCAAATTGCACTCCTTCCCTTCCGAGCCCTGCCATGCGCCCAAACAGTTGATTTCCACCACATACAAGATATCAACAAACTCAGGAGAAATTGCGCAATAAATTTCATGGTGATTTTTTTCCTGTTACCCTTGTGAAAAAAAAAGCTACCTGGTTGAAGTAACAATTTTGTGGTAAAATTTTATTTTTTTTATTTTCATGGCTCAACGTTATAAACGTCTGTAAAGCACCTGGAGGTTCAGGGTACTCACCAAACATCAAGATAAATTCCTTGAGGGGCCTAGTTTCCAATATGGGGTCACTTGTGGTGTTTTTTTGCTGTTTACGTACCTTAGGGGTCCTCCAAATGCGACATGGTGCCTGCAATCTTTTTCAGCCAAATTTCCTTTCCAAAATTCAAATATTGCTCCTTCCGTTCCAAGCCCTCCCATTTCTCCAAACAAAGGTTTCAGACCACATGTGAGGTATCACCGCGCTCATAAAAAAGTGGGTAACAAACATTGGGGTCAAATTTTTGGAATTACCTCTTGAAAAAGTGAAAAAATTGATGCTAAAGCAACATTTTTGAGAAAAAAATGAAAATTTTCAATGTGACAACGTAACGTTATCAAAATCTGTGAAGTACCTGTGGATCCAAAATGCTCACTATACCCCTAGATAGAAGCCTTAAGGGGTCTAGTTTCCAAAATGGTGTCACTTGTGAGGGGTTTCGGCTGTTTAGGTACCTTAGCGGACATGTAAATGCAACATGGTGCCCGCAATCTATTTCAGCCAACTTTGCTTTCCAAAATTCAAATATTGCTCCTTCTGTTCCGAGCCCTCCCATTTATCCAAACAGAGGTTTCTGACCACATGTGGGGTATTGGCGCGTTCATAAGAACGTGGGTAACAAGTTTTGGGGTTCATTTTGTTGTGTTATTTCTTCTAAAAGTGAATAAATTTGGGGTAGAGCAACATTTTAGGTAAAATTTTATTTTTTGCTTTTTTTCATTCCACTTTGCTTTAGTTCCTGTGAAGCACCTGAAGGGTTAATAAACTTCTTGGATGTGGTTTTGAGTACTTTGAGGGGTGCTGTTTTGAGAATGGTGTCACTTTTAGGTATTTTCTGTCACTTAGGCCTCTCAAAGTCACTTCAAATGTGATGTGGTCCCTAAAAAAATGGTTTTGTGAATTTTGTTGAAAAAATGGGAAATTGCAGATGAACTTTGACCCCTTCTAACTTCCTAACCCCAAAACATTTTGTTTCAGAAATTGCGCTGATGTAAAGTAGACATGTGGGAAATGTTATTTATTAACTATTTTGTGTGACATAACTCTCTGGGTTAAGGGCATAAAAATTAAAAGTTTGAAAATTGCAAAATTTTCAAAATTTTCATCAAATTTCCGATTTTTTTCACAAATAAAAGCAAAAAATATCATTCTAAATTTATAACTATCATGAAGTACAATATGTCACGAAAAAACAATGTCAGAATCACCGGGATCTGTTGAAGCGTTCCAGAGTTATGACCTCATAAAGTGACACTGGTCAGAATTGCAAAAAATGGCCTGGGCATTAAGGACAAAACTGGCTTCGTCCTTAAGGGGTTAAACTTACCTGAACTGGAATTGTTTTGTAAACGGGAATGGTCAAATCTACCTTCATCCAGGATCCAGGAACTCATTAACAGCTACAGGAAGCCACTAGAGGCTGGGATTTCTGCAAAAGGAGGATCTACACAATATTAATGTCACTTTTATGTTGAGGTGCCCATACTTTTGCACCGGTCAGATTTTGTTTAAATGCGGATTGCACATTTTCTGTTAGTACAATAAACCTCATTTCAATCCAGAAATATTACTCAGTCCATCAGTTATTAGATATATGAAACTGAAATAGCAAAAACCCAAATTGTTATAAAGAAAAAAGATTAACATTAATAGGGGTGCACAAACTTTTTCATATGACTGTATAAGTACAATGTGTAGGGGCCAATTAACAGGTAGAACTTAAGGAAAGATAAATGAGCAAATCCCCTGTAGTAACATTACATGGAAATATCAAGGGGATGCGATTGATCAAAAGCGCATAAAAGCCATCCCACTGCCCAGGCGTACCCAGTCAGGATGGTCCCCACTCCAGGGGTACCCAGTCAGGATGGTCCCCACTCCAGGGGTACCCAGTCGGGATGGTCCCCACTCCAGGTGTACCCAGTCGGGATGGTCCCCACTCCAGGTGTACCCAGTCGGGATGGTCCCCACTCCAGGTGTACCCAGTCAGGATGGTCCCCACTCCAGGTGTACCCAGACGGGATGGTACACACTCCAGGTGTACCCAGTCAGGATGGTCCCCACTCCAGGTGTACCCAGACGGGATGGTCCCCACTCCAGGTGTACCCAGTCAGGATGGTCCCCACTCCAGGTGTACCCAGACGGGATGGTACACACTCCAGGTGTACCCAGTCAGGATGGTCCCCACTCCAGGTGTACCCAGACGGGATGGTACACACTCCAGGTGTACCCAGTCAGGATGGTCCCCACTCCAGGCGTACCCAGACGGGATGGTACACACTCCAGGTGTACCCAGACGGGATGGTCCCCACTCCAGGTGTACCCAGTCAGGATGGTCCCCACTCCAGGCGTACCCAGACGGGATGGTACACACTCCAGGTGTACCCAGTCAGGATGGTCCCCACTCCAGGTGTACCCAGTCAGGATGGTCCCCACTCCAGGCGTACCCAGACGGGATGGTACACACTCCAGGTGTACCCAGTCAGGATGGTCCGCACTCCAGGCGTACCCAGACGGGATGGTACACACTCCAGGTATACCCAGTCAGGATGGTCCCCACTCCAGGTGTACCCAGTCAGGATGGTCCCCACTCCAGGCGTACCCAGACGGGATGGTACACACTCCAGGTGTACCCAGTCAGGATGGTCCCCACTCCAGGTGTACCCAGTCAGGATGGTCCCCACTCCAGGCGTACCCAGACGGGATGGTACACACTCCAGGTGTACCCAGTCAGGATGGTCCCCACTCCAGGCGTACCCAGACGGGATGGTACACACTCCAGGTGTACCCAGTCAGGATGGTCCCCACTCCAGGTGTACCCAGTCAGGATGGTCCCCACTCCAGGTGTACCCAGTCAGGATGGTCCCCACTCGAGGCGTACCCAGTCGGGATGGTCTCCACTCCAGTATTTCACCTCTCCATGTGCCTGGAGGCCACAGAGTAGACGGGGGCAGAGCAGGACCCAGACTCGACATTTATACACCTGCCCATGGAAAGCTACAGTATATACACAGCTCAACAATAGGCAAGATATTCCTTATATGTATCTTGTTATATGTAAGATTTTTAGATTTCTTTTTATTTCATTTTTTAGGGATGATGAATATAATTCATCTAGTTTTGGATTCTCCTTTTATTTTACTTACAAAGATAACAAGATCTCCCCTGGACAGTCATGGCTGTGAACCTCATTTGATACTCTACAGTGGTGTTCTCCAACTCCATTCCTCAAGAAACAAAGAAGTCCCCCAGATAACCATGGGTGTGACCCTCATGGAATGCTCTACGCTCTACAACAGTGTTCCCCTACTCCATTCCTCTCTAGAGCATAGGTGGGAAACCTCTGGCCCGTGGAACATTTGTGGCCCGCAATGACTTTTTCTGCTGCCCCAGGACACATTCTCAGGGACCACAGTGCTGTCAGTCCTTTCAATCCCAATGTGTGATGCAAGTGTACCGCCCCGCGCTCTGCTGCAGCCGAGCCGCTCAGATTTGGGCTCGTGTGTCGGTGGCTCGAGCATCTCCGGACCGGGGGTCACGTCGCTCTGTAAGGGTGGCTGGCGTGTTGAGTGGGGGGTTTGTTGGTTTAGGTTAGAGTTCGTGACGCCACCCACGGGTTGTGGTGAATGTAGGCACCACCGCTGACGGTTACTGGGTACCCCGGGGGAGATGTTGATGGCAGCTTGTGATAACCCCTCCGTGGTGCAGTGTTGGTGCGCGGCCCGCGGGCCCAGTAGTACTCACTCGGACAAACATACAGGAGTCTCTGGTAAACCAAACGGTGGATAGTCGGTGCCCGCAGCCGGTGGCTTCGGTCCCCAAACGGTTGGTTGTGTCTGTCTTCTCCTGCACCTGTTGTAGATTTCGGACAACCGCACTTCAGCGACGAGAGTCCTGCTCCCCGGCATGTACGTCGGGAGAGCCCATTTTGCCCGCAGGCGCTGGCCCATTGGATCTCTTGGCCCTTGGCGGTGGCCGTTATCCGGAATCGGTGGGCTGTTGCCTTCTTTCGGGACTTTGGGTGGGAAAGGACCTAGAGTCCAGACCTCAATCAGTTAATTAACGGGGTCCGGTAGATTCGGGACCGCGTTTCAGGGTCTGAGTACCCCATCTTGTGCTCCGGTTTCCAGCTGGTTCCCCAGTTCGGTACCGGCGGGCCACTACCCTGTCCCGGCTACCTACAGTTCCACCAGGACTGTCTTCCCGGCTCCTGCAGATGGCCACCGCCGTCTGCCTCCTGGCCAAAGTGACCGGGCTCCTACCCAGGGCACAGACAGTTTTTACCACTCCACTCCACTGAACTGTCAAAACTAGACTCTCTGTTTTTCCTGCCTTTGGCATGTGAACTCCTGGGGGGCGTGGCCAACCGCCAGGCTCCGCCTCCATGGTGTGGACATCAAACCCAGAAGGAGGTGACCAGGGTTTTAATGGGTTGGCTGCTGTCACCTTATTTGGGGATGGTTGAAGTGCATGGGGCTAACTGTGACTACCTGGCTAGTCCAGGGCATCACACAAGATGTGCATGCAGCATTCACTACTGAACGCATACCATAAAATCCTCACGCTGGCCTGTGCCAGCGTCCTTAGGGTTTACCTTGTCAGCAGAGTTAGTGTGAGATGTGCTACCGCCCCACAGAAGAAGAGGAGCAGCAGCTCTACCGACCTCCCTGCCATACATACCTGCCGGACCAGTGCTGTGTGACTCCTCCCCCCAGTGCTGAGAGCCTTAGCTCACAACCCAGTGCTGTACCTCCCCCCCACTCAGTGCTGTGTACCCTCTAGTAATGTGTGTGCCACCCCTCGAGTACAGTATGCCACCTCCAGTGCTGTATGCCATCCTCCAGTGCTGTGTATCACCCCAGTGCTGTATGCTACCCCTAGTGCTGTGTGCCACCCCCCAGTGCTGTGTGCCACCCCCCAGTGTTGTGTGCCACCCCCACAGTGCTGTGTGCGCCCCAGTGCTGTGTGCCACTCCCCGATGCTATGCCGCCCCCTCAAGTGCAATGTGCCACCGCCCAAGTGCTGTGTGCCACTGCCAGTGCTGTGTGCCACTGCCAGTGCTGTGTGCCACCCCCAGTGCTGTCCCTGCCCCCCTAGTGCTGTCCTTGCCACCGCAATTGCTGTGCATGCCGCCGCCAGTGCTGTGCTTGTTCCCCAGACCTGTCTGTGCTCTCACTAGTGCTGTCTGTGCTGACCAGTGCTGGCCATGCCACCACCACTGCTGTCCATGCCCGCCAGTGCTGTTCCTGCCCACCAGTGCTGTCTGTGCTCTCTTAGTAATGTCCGTGCTACCCCAATGCTGCCTATGCTCCCCAAGTGTTGTCCATGCTCTCCCAGTCCTATCTATGCCCTGCAGTGCTGTCTGTGCCCCCCAGTGCTGTCTGTCCCCCCAGTGCTGTCTGTCCCCCGAGTGATGTCCATGCCCCCAATTAATGTCTGTGCCCAACCAGAGATGTCAGTGCCTCCCCAGTGATGTGTGTGCCCCAGCCCCTCCTGTGATGGATATTCCCTCCTGTGATGGATATACCCCCAGCGTCTCATGTAATGAATATGCACCAGCCTCCCCTGTGGTGTATACGCACCAGCCCCTCCTGTGATGTATATCCACCTCCTGGGATGGGTATGTCCCTCCTGTGATGGAAATATCTCCAGCATCTCATGTGATGTATATGCACCAGCCTCTCCTGTGATGTACATGCACCAGCCTCTCCTATGATGTATATGCCCCAGCTTCTCCTGTGATGCAAATGCCCCATCATCTCCTGAAATGAAAATGCACCAGCCTCTCCAGTAATGTATATGTCCTCAGCCCCTCCTGTGATGGATATGCCCTCCTGTGATGGATATGTCGTGAGCGGGGAGGGCGCCGCGCTCGCTAACGCTCGTGTCCGGCGCTGTGTTGCTGCTGCTCGGTGGCTCGAGCGGTGGGCCGGATCCGGGGACTCGAGCGGCGCTCGTCGCCCGTAAGTGAAAAGGGGTGGTTTGTTTTGGGGATTTGAGTTTGTGACTCCACCCACGGGTTGTGGTGAGGTTGGGCACCACCGCTGCTGGTGACGGGGATCCCGGGAGCGATGGCAGGGAGCAGCTGGGATGTTGTTTTCCCCTCCGTGGGTAGGGGTGGTTGCCCCGGGGCCCGGTGAGGTGACGGGGAGGCAGGGTCGGCAAGGTGCAGGGTTGCTTGGACTGCGCAGCGCGGTGCCGGTCGGCACGGTAGTACTCACTCAGCCACAAATGGATGCAAAGTCTCTGGTAAAACAAACGGCTGGATGGACGGGTCCCGCAGCCGGCTGCTGTGGCTTCTCCCGGATGGTTGGTGGTGGCTGCCTTTCCCTGCACCTTTTGTGTGTGTTCGGTCCCGATGGGTTCCCACCGGTAACCCGCTCCCCAGCGTGGATATGTGCCGGAGGAGCCCTTTTGCCCGCAGGCTCTGGCCCTGGGAACTCTAGCTGTGGCGGTAGCTTTCTTTCCCTTTTACTGGTTGGACGGTTGCCTTCTATCGGGTCTTGGCCGTTAGTGACCGCAACCCCAGGGGTTTCCTAACGGATTTGACCTGTTTAACGGCGACTCCAAGCCTGGTCGGGGTCCGCAGGCCCTGCCGGTTTGTGCTGGCTTCACTTCGCTTCCCGGTTCGGTACCGGCGGGCCACCGCCCGACCCCGGTCCTACGGTTCCGCGTCGATCTGCCTCTCCTGCAGATGGCCACCACCGTCTGCCAACCTTGCTGTCAGTGCCTGGGCTCCAACCCAGACAACAGCAGTAGCTCCTCTCACTTTCACCGCTCAACACTAACTGCTCCTTTTCCCGCCTCCAGGACTGTGAACTCCTCAGTGGGTGGGGCCAACCACCTGGATCCACCCCACCTGGTGTGGACATCAGCCCCTGGAGGGAGGCAATAAGGATTTGTGTCTGGCTGATGTGCCTATCTCGGGGTGGGGGGTATTGTGTTGTAGTCCCTGTGACGACCTGGCTAGTCCAGGGCGCCACATTCCCCCTTGGTTAAATGCAAACCGTCCGCGGGCTGCCCGTCCATCACCGGTTTTATTTTTTTTTCCTTTTCAAACTGTAAAGATATAAATAACATTTCAACGGTAAAACATTTCAAATCTTCCCTTACGGGAGGCACGGTACTTTAACGTTGCAAACATATATCAAACATTTTTAATAACAACGGACGGCTTCCACTCTCCCACCCAAACAACCTGGCCCTGATGCTGCCCCTAAGAAGTGGGCAGCACCCCTTGACCCCAGTCCAGATCCAGGCTGCCCGAGCGGGAACGGGTACGGTGTCTCGCACCCTATGGTCACCTCAGGGGACCCCACGTCCATGGGGGACCCCTGACCCCTGGAGGATGGCCACCAGTACAGGTGGTGGCCGGGCCCCAGCCTGCTCTGCTGCGGGCCCTTCCTCCAATCTGCCTCTCCGGAGGCGGCAATGGAAAACTGACCCAACATATCTATAAGCCCACGAGTTCGTGGGTGCCCTGCTAGTTCTCAGGCTTGTCCATAAGCAGTTCCTTATGCAACGGTAGGAAAGGCTCCCTACGGGGACTACTTGCCGGCAATGGCCGGATCAATCACGGTGTTAATCAGGTGAACTTCGGTTGATTAGTCTTATCATTCATCTATTAACGGTACTGGTGGTCCCAACGGGGACAACGGTGCAACGGAGGGTCGCTGACTTTATTTCAGATCCACCACGCAGGTCGGAGGAGGGGGCTGGGCCGGTTCCGGGGCCTCCTGGCCTCCTCTCAACTTGGCATCCAGGGCAAACCAGCCCCTCTCTCCACAGTGCCGCGTGTATTGTACCAGACCGCCGGGGAGCAGGTTACGGCCCGGGTGGCCCTCTGGCAGATGGGCATTCACATCCCGGCGGGCCACAAACACCTCGGACTCCAGGCCCGGCTCGAAAATAAATCCATACCCCCGGCGTGGGTCAAATCTTCTTACTTGCCCCTCGTGGATCGGGCCCCGTACCCGGAAGGTGGCTCTGCGGAGGTTTTTTTTTTCTTGTATGGTGCGGGCTATCAGCTCAGCCTTCCGCCTCTCCCTCTCCGCAATTTCTCGGCCCAGCGGGGTCGGTTCCCTGTCCCAGTAAGGGGCTGCTGCTTGCCCCTGCGCGTGGGTCGGGCCCCGCGGGACTTCCTTCACACTGGCTACTACTGGCGCCCTCTGTGGAAGGTCCCGCGGTGTCATGGCCTGGGGTGCTGCCTCACAGCGGCGACCCGGCGCAGCCTCAGCCGAGGCGTGGGGGATGGGTACAGGGGTTCTCTCCCGCTCGACCTTAGCCTCCTCTTGGACGGAACGGGTCACCGGAACCGAGACGGTACTAGGTGCGGTCACTTCCGGTGCCACCGGTAAGTCTTCGCAGACGGATGACGCCTTCGGGAGCTTCCAGGGAAGCGGCTCAGGTCGTCTGCGGGCTTCAACTGCAGGCGGATCCGCTTGGGCGGACGGGCAGGGTTCCGCTACCGGTTGTGCGGGTAGCGGGCCTAGTGGTGGGACGGCAGCAGCCAACACGGGCAGCGGGGGAGGCAGCAGGGTGAGCGGGCGCAGACCGGGCCCCTCAGCTGCAGCGGCTGATCCCTTAGGAATACAGGGGCGTGGGTCGCTTACCCGCTCCTCCAAATCTTCCTCCACCTCACGTCTCCGTATAGCTGCCACCACGTCCGCCATGTCGGCCTCCCACTCCTCCAGGAGGAGCTGCATTCGGACCTGCAGGAGGCTGCTCAGCTGGACGGTCCGGACCTCCACCCACGCTGCGGTACCAGACGCGGGGACTGCGGTGTTACCGGACGGATGGTGCATACTGGCAGTGGTGTCTTCCAGGAACCAAATATGGCGGCAGAGTCCTGGCGTCCCTGCTTTTATAGCCGCGGTTTACATGCGGCCGGACGCCATACTGCCCCCCTTGGTCTTTTCTCAGCACCTCCTCTTCAGGGGCGGAGCTTTGGCTTTCGCGCCTCCACTGCTCAAGAAGACGCTCGAGCGGGAAAATCTTCGCGCCCAAGATGGCGGATTCTGAAATTTTTCGGCCGGACACCGCCGGCGGGGAACACAAGGCGCACTTCTACCAGCCGGTAGAACGGTAAGATCCTGTTCGTGACGCCAAGTTGTCGCGGGCGGGGAGGGCACCGCGCTCGCTAACGCTCGGGTCCGGCGCTGCTGCTGCTGCTGCTGCTCGATGGCTCGAGCAGTGGGCCGGATCCGGGGACTCGAGCGGTGCTCCTCGCCCATGAGTGAAAAGGGGTGGTTTGTTTTGGGGATTTGAGTTTGTGACGCCACCAACGGGTTGTGGTGAGGTTGGGCACCACCGCTGCTGGTGACGGGGATCCCGGGAGCGATGGCAGGGAGCAGCTGGGATGTTGTTTTCCCCTCCATGGGTAGGGGTGGTTGTCCCGGGGCCCGGTGAGGTGACGGGAAGGCAGGGTCGGCAAGGTGCAGGGTCGCTTGGACTGCACAGCGCGGTGCCAGTCGGCACGGTAGTACTCACTCAGCCACAAATGGATGCAAAGTCTCTGGTAAAACAAACGGCTGGATGGACGGGTCCCGCAGCTGGCTGCTGTAGCTTCTCCCGGACGGGTGATGGTGGCTGCCTTTCCATGCACCTGTGTGTATGTGTCGCGGGCGGGGAGGAGGGTGTCAGCAAACTACGCTCACCCCTTCTGCTCGGGTCCGGCGGCTGCTGCTCAGTGGTGGCTCGAGCTGTGGGCCGGATCCTGGGGGTTCTCGAGAGGCACTCCTCGCCCGTGAGTGAAAGGGGGTTTGTTGGGTGTGGGGATAGTTTATTGTCCGTGACGCCACCCACGGTTGTGGTGATTTCACCACCGCTGCTCAATATGGGGATCCCGGGAATGGTGATGCGGAGCAGCCAGGTGTTGCGTTGCCCCTCCGTGGGTAGGGGTTGGTGATCCCGGGGCCCGGTGATGAGATGGGAGGTGCAGGGCCTGGTGGGCGCAGGTACGCGGGGGCAGCGCTGTGCCTTGCGGCACTGTGGTACTCACTCAGCCTGAGACGTTGACACAGTTTTACGGTAAACCACACGGCTGGAAAGACGGTTCCCACGGACGGCTGCACTTGCTCTCCCAGTAGGTGACGGTGATGTCCCTTTTCCTTGCACCTTTGTGTCTGTGTTGGTAGCGATGGGTTCCCACCGGTAACCCGCTCCCCGGTTTCAAGCTGGACCGGAGGAGCTCTACTCTTTGCCCGCAGGCGCTGGCCCTGAGAAACTGGTGCCCTGGCGGTGGCGGTGTTTCTCCTATAATGGTTGGGCTGTTGCCTTCTATCGGGACTTGGTTGTTGGGGGATCTGCGTCCCCTTCACTGACAGATTTGGCAAATTCTGGCGACTCCAAGCCTTGCCGGGATCCGAGAGGCCCCTGCCCTGGTGCTGACTGTCCTTTGGTCCACTGCTCCAGACCGCCGGGCCACTACCCGTCCGCGGTCCTTCCAGGAACTTCCAAACGGTCCCCCTCCAGACAGTCACCGCCGTTGCTGACCTTGCTGACCCTGTCCTGCACTCAGCTGGACTACTTCAGGCTTTCTTTCAGTCACCTTTCATCTTTCTTACTCCTCCTTTACCACTTTACTTCCTTCACTTCACTACTTGTTTACTCCTCTCTAGCCCTCAGCTAGACTTCACTCGAGCCCTGCCTGGGCTAATCTCTCACTCCTTCTACTTCCTCCTCCTTTCTCTATCTGCCTGGTTCTTCCCGCCTCCAGAGCTGTGAACTCCTCGGTGGGCGGAGCCAACCGCCTGGCCACCCCCTGGTGTGAACATCAGCCTCTGGAGGAAGGCAACAAGGATTTTAGTTTAGCTTTGGTGTTCCTAACTGGGATGTAGGGTGTGTTGGTGCATGACCTGTGACCCCTGGCTTGCCCAGGGCATCACATTCCCCCTTAGTAAAATGCAGACCGTCCGCGGGCTGCCCGTCCAACACCGGTTTTATTTTTCTGAAAAATATAACATTGTAAACGGTAACATATATACATTTTTAATGAATCTTCCAATAACGGGAGGCACATTTCTTAAACGTTTCAAAACGGTTCACGGTTACGGTTTCCGCTCTCTCCCACCCAAGCAACCTGGCCCTGATGCTGCCCCTAAAGCCCAGGCAGCACCCCTTGACCCACAGTCCAGCACAAGTCACCCGAGCGGGATCTGTCCTTTCCCTCCAGAGGGTAGCCACCAGTTCCTTTGGTGGCTGGGCCCCAGCCTGCTCTGCTGAGGGCCCTCCCTCCAACCTGCCTCTCCGGAGGCGGCATTGCGGAAACGGTAACGGCAAACAACTTATTTACAAGCCACTAACGTTTGTGGTTGCCCTGCAAGTTCATGGGCTTGTCCATGGATAGTTCCCATGCTAACTTTTTGAACGGTCCCCACTGGGACAACGGTGCCAGCTCCGGCCGGTTCAATCACAAAGATAATCTGGTGAAGTACTCGGTATCATTTCACTTATCATTTTCAACTTTTTAAACTTTTAAACAACAAGCAACTCCTTACATTCCCTGATCCCTTTTACTCACAGGACGGTCTCCCTGTACCTAAGTGGGGGTCTACCTAGGTTGGGACGGGTGGACCTCCGGGGCCCGGTGTCAGTGAGGCTAGACAGTGGGGTAAAGGGAACAATCGGTTCCTCCTCCCTGCTATAGTGTGGAGCAGGCGGAGGTATAGGGGAGCTGGGTACAGGTTCATCCCTGGGCACTGGCACTGGTTCTGGCTCACGGTTGACTGCTTCCACTACTTCTTCATCCACGGGTTGTGGGAACAGTATCACTGGAAGAATCATCGCGCCGTTCTGTGTAGGCCAGTTTGCTGGGAAGTCACCCATTACAGTGTGGATTACCTCTGCTGCCTTCTCTGCTGGTGGAGGAACCGGTACTTCAGCCTCTGCCCTCAATGCTGGTGGGCACCTTTTTAGATGGTCCCGGGAAACTGTGGCCAGAGTGCCCCCTTGGTCACGACTGATCTGATAGGCCTTCCCATCTCCCCATTCTGTGGGTTGTATGACGTAAGGAACTTGTTCCCACTGATCATCCAGCTTGTGGGTTCTCCTCTTCCGCTTCAATACTACATCTCCTGGCTGGAAAGGACCCGCGGACGCCTTCTGATTGAACCGGTGCTCTTGCTGTTCTCGACTTCGGCTGAGGTTTTTCTCCACATTCTCCTGGATTTGCCGGTATTGGGCTCTCCTCCGACTTTCCCACTCCGCTGTCGAAGGAAGCGCTTCTGGGGCCTCCAACCCCATCTCCAGATCCACCGGCAGGCGGCCAGGCCGAGCCCTCATCAGATACGCTGGGGTGCACTTCGTCGAGCTAGACGGGATATTATTGTACATGTCGACCAAGTCAGGTAACTTTTCCGGCCACAGGTTCAGTTCTTCCAATGGTAGCGTCTTGAGGAGCCCCAGGACCAAGTGGTTCATTTTCTCACACATGCCGTTGGTCTGGGCGTGGTAAGGAGTGGTCCGGATCTTCTTGCAGCCGTACAATTGGCAGAATTCGTGGAACACCTCTGCTTCAAAGGCCGGGCCTTGGTCAGTCAGCACTTTTTCTGGGTATCCATGGGGTCGACAAAAATAAGCCTGGAACGCTTGAGCAGCAGTTCGACCAGTTAGGTCCTTAACGGGGACTACCACCATAAATCTTGAGTAGTGGTCTACAATGGTCAATGCGTAGGTGTACCCACTTCGGCTGGGGGTGAGCTTGACATGGTCTAGGGCTACCAGCTCCAGCGGCTGATGGGTAACTATTGGGTGTAGGGGCGCCCTCTGGCTAGTCTCGTCCTTTCTCCTCAGCGTACAAGGACCACACTCTCGGCATCAGGCTTCCACCGATTCACGCATCCCACTCCAATAGAACCGCTCCCTCAACAGCATCTCCAGCTTCTTCCACCCGAAGTGCCCAGCACCATCATGGTATGCCCGCAGGACAGTAGCCACGTCAGCTTGAGGAACTACCAACTGGCATATTTTCTCATCGGTCTTCGGGTTGATCAGCTCACGGTATAGCCTCCCTTGGTGTAGGTAAAGCCGTTTCCGTTCCTTCCACAAGCGTTGGGCTTCGGCTGGAGCGGCAGGGTCTATTGCCACAGCACCCTGTTCCACCAGAGTCTTGACGAGGCGAACAGCCGGCGCCTGGTTCTGAGCTTCCTGCCACTCTTGACTGGGCCGTGGGTCCAGATCCACCCGTTGCTGATGTACTTGTACCCTCTCAGTAGGCGGCCGGTGAAACGCAGGCAACTCGATCTCCTCAAGGTCGTCATCCTCGCACCCTCTTCTAACAAATGGGGCATTAGGGAGAGTGCATCAGCATTTATGTTGACACGACCGGCTCGGTACTTTATGGTGAAATCATAGTTGGCTAGCCGGGCTACCCACCGCTGCTCCAGCGCGCCCAACTTGGCCGTGTCCAGGTGAGTCAACGGATTGTTGTCCGTAAACGCGGTGAATTTTGCTGCAGCCAAGTAGTGGCGGAACCGCTCCGTGATAGCCCATACCAACGCCAAGAGCTCAAGCTTGAAGGAGCTGTAGTTCTCAGGGTTCCTTTCAGTTGGCCGGAGTTTTCGGCTAGCATAAGCAATTACCTTCTCCCTTCCATCCTGGACCTGGGATAGGACTGCTCCTAGTCCCACGTTACTGGCGTCTGTGTGGAGGATGAACGGGCGCCCATAATCAGGGTACGCCAGGACCTCTTCTCCGGTCAAGGCCGCCTTCAGCTGGCAAAAGGATTCCTCATGCTTGTCCTCCCACAACAGTGGGGCTCCAATGGGTCTACCACCTTTGGTCTGTCCCACGAGGAGATCCTGCATGGGGGCAGCCATCTTCGTGTACCCCTTTATAAAGCGCCGGTAGTACCCCACCAGGCCCAGAAACTGCCTTACTTCCCTCACCGTGGTTGGTCTCGGCCAGCTCTGGATAGCAGTAATCTTCTCAGGGTCGGGGGCGACACCGTCTGCACTCACCACGTGCCCTAGGTACTGCACCCTGGGTTTCAGCAGGTGACACTTCGAGGGCTTCAATTTCATCCCGTACTTGGCAAGGGACGCGAACACCTCGGCCAGGTGCTCCAGATGGGCTTCGTACATCTGGGAATACACAATCACATCATCCAAGTACAACAGGACGGTCTCGAAGTTTAGATGTCCCAGACAGCACTCCATCAGCCGTTGGAAGGTCCCGGGGGCATTGCACAGCCCGAACGGCATGCTATTGAATTCGCAGAGCCCCATCGGGGTGGTGAAGGCGGTCTTCTCCCGGTCCTCTGGGGCCACGGCCACTTGCCAGTACCCGCTGGTGAGATCAAGGGTAGAGAAGTAGTTTGCAGTTCTTAGTGCAGCCAAAGACTCTTCGATATGAGGCAGTGGGTAGGCATCTTTATGGGTTATTTGATTAATCTTCCGGTAGTCCACACACATCCGCATGGTACCATCCTTCTTCTTGACCAGTACCAACGGAGCGGCCCAGGGACTACAACTGTCCCGAATAACCCCTGCCTCCTTCATATTCCTCAACATATCCTTGGCACACTGGTAATGTGCAGGGGGAATAGGTCTATACCTCTCTTTGATAGGGGGATGTTCACCGGTGGGGATGTGGTGTTGGACCCCTTTGATCTGCCCAAAGTCTATGGGATGCTTACTGAAAACCTGTTCGTACTCCTGCACCACCCTGTATACCCCTGCCCTGTGATGTGTAGGGGTATCATCAGTGCCTACATGTAGCTGTTGGTGCCACTCCTTTGTCTCCCCTTGGGGTGGGGAAGTGCTAGTGGTAGGTGGGAGTGTGGATGGACTGGCTTCATGGATAGTGTGAGGGTCCAGGGTGAGCAACTTGGCAATGGTGGCATACCGGGGAAGCCTGACTTCTTCCTCTCCACAGTTCAACACCCACACAGGCACTCTCCCTTTCTTCACATCCACCACCCCTCGGGCGGCCATTACAGTGGGCCAATGATCAGAAGGTATGGGCTCCATCATAGCTGGGTAATCACGCCCCTGTGGCCCTACTGCTGCCCTACACCAAATCATCATCTCACTCCTAGGGGGCACAGTCAATGGAGCAACATCCATCACTCTCACTCCACCAATCTCCCCTCCTGTTGAGTTTACATGCTGGCGGTACATCAGAGCCCGGATCTCACGCTGCACAGCTCTCTGCCGGCTCCCCGCCGCTGTGGCGGCCAGCTGTTGTAATAGGGTCAACACATCAGTCATACAGTGCTCCATCACATTGGTTCCTAGCACTATCTTCGGGTTATGATCACTGGGTTCATTCATGATCACAATCATACCCTGATGTTGCAGCTCAGCTTGCCCCACAGTCATAGCCACTTGTTTATACCCCACTTGGGTCAATGGAAGTCCATTGGCAGCAATCAGTGTTATACTAGTATCTGGGGGTGCCAGTTTGTCCGTTCCCCAATACCGCTGATATAACGTGTATGGTATGGTGGTTACCAGTGATCCAGTGTCCAAGAGAGCCATCACCGGTATACCGTCCACAGCCACAGGGATGATGGGTCGGGCCCCGATATATCGATCTCACCAGTCCGGGGGGCCACGATGTTCTACTCCTGAGGATTGGCCCGGGGCCCCAGGGGTTGCTTGTTTAACGAGCACTGTCGGAAGTAGTGACCAGGCTTACGGCACTTGTAGCAGATTGGAGGTCTGCTCCACGGGTTATTAGCACTTCTCCGCTGCATCCAGGGAACATCCTCAGGGCTGTCAGCAAGCTGTATCCGTGCTGGAGGCTGAGATCTGGTCAGAGGTTGCAGTGCAGCAAGGATCTTGGCGAGGTCTCCGTCCATGCGACGGACCTGGGCTGCCAGTTCTTCCACTGTGCTGCTTGGGGCTGTAGGTATTGGAGAGGTTGGTAGGGCAGGGGCCGCCACAATGGGGGCCGTCTCGACGGGCCACTGGGCAGGTTCCCGAACTTCTGCAGCTGGGGGCTGTAGCGCTTTAATGGCCCATTCCTTTAACACACCAAAGTCCACATCAGGGTGTTCCAGGGCCCACAGCCGGAGTTGTTTATGGTCCTCAGGGGACCTCATCCCCTGCGCAAATTGCTCTACCAACATTTTGTTGCTATCCGCCTCATTAATAGGGTTCACCCGCTTCAGCGTGCGGAGGGCGGTTTGCAAACGTAAAGCATAGTCCCGAATGCTATCCCCAGCCCGTTGCCGGCACTGGTAAAACTGCATCCTCAGCTCAGCTTCAGTCCGGGTCTCAAAGGCAGCCTGTAGCTTCTCAAAGATGGTGGCTACAGAGAGCCGGTCCCCCTCGGCCCAGGTCTCCGCTTCCTGCTCAGCCGCACCGGTTAACTGGCCTAACACTATTGCTGCACGTTGCTTATCAGTCAGGGGGTACAGCTCTAGCAATGGGTTAAGCTTTTTCCGGAAGGCCTGTAAGGCATCCGGTTTCCCGTCATACTGCGGTAGCCAGGCAGCTCCGGGCGCATAGGGCAAGGAGAACGGCATGACCTGAGCGAGCGCGGGGGCCGCGGCACCTCCCGCCAGTACAGCCGGGACCTGGGCAGGCCCATTCCCATCCACGGGTGCCGCTGCGGCTGCGACCACCGCTCCTCCAGCGGCTCCGTCGGGCGCAGACATCTTGTTTCTGTCCCCCTTAGCTCTTTCCGGCCCCTCCTCTCTCGGGGCGGGGTTTTGGCCTTCGCGCCTCTGCTACTCGAGAAGACGCTCGAGCGGGAACTTTTCGCGCCAAAGATGGCGACTTCTGAAATTTTTCAGCCGGATACCTCCGGCGGTAACAAGGCGCACCTCTACCAAACGGCAGAGCGGTAAGATCCTGTTCGTGACGCCAAGTTGTCGCGGGCGGGGAGGAGGGTGTCAGCACACTACGCTCACCCCTTCTGCTCGGGTCCGGCGGCTGCTGCTCAGTGGTGGCTCGAGCTGTGGGCCGGATCCCGGGGGTTCTCGAGCGGCACTCCTCGCCCGTGAGTGAAAGGGGGTTTGTTGGGTGTGGGGATAGTTTATTGTCCGTGACGCCACCCACGGTTGTGGTGATTTCACCACCGCTGCTCAATATGGGGATCCCGGGAATGGTGATGCGGAGCAGCCAGGTGTTGTGTTGCCCCTCCGTGGGTAGGGGTTGGTGATCCCGGGGCCCGGTGATGAGATGGGAGGTGCAGGGCCTGGTGGGCGCAGGGACGCGGGGGCAGCGCTGTGCCTTGCGGCACTGTGGTACTCACTCAGCCTGAGACGTTGACACAGTTTTACGGTACACCACACGGCTGGAAAGACGGTTCCCACGGACGGCTGCACTTGCTCTCCCAGTAGGTGACGGTGATGTCCCTTTTCCTTGCACCTTTGTGTCTGTGTTGGTAGCGATGGGTTCCCACCGGTAACCCGCTCCCCGGTTTCAAGCTGGACCGGAGGAGCTCTACTCTTTGCCCGCAGGCGCTGGCCCTGAGAAACTGGTGCCCTGGCGGTGGCGGTGTTTCTCCTACAATGGTTGGGCTGTTGCCTTCTATCGGGACTTGGTTGTTGGGGGATCTGCATCCCCTTCACTGACGGATTTGGCAAATTCTGGCGACTCCAAGCCTTGCCGGGATCCGAGAGGCCCCTGCCCTGGTGCTGACTGTCCTTTGGTCCGCTGCTCCAGACCGCCGGGCCACTACCCGTCCGCGGTCCTTCCAGGAACTTCCAAACGGTCCCCCTCCAGACAGTCACCGCCGTTGCTGACCTTGCTGACCCTGTCCTGCACTCAGCTGGACTACTTCAGGCTTTCTTTCAGTCACCTTTCACCTTTCTTACTCCTCCTTTACCACTTTACTTCCTTCACTTCACTACTTGTTTACTTCTCTCTAGCCCTCAGCTAGACTTCACTCGAGCCCTGCCTGGGCTAATCTCTCACTCCTTCCACTTCCTCCTCCTTTCTCTATCTGCCTGGTTCTTCCCGCCTCCAGAGCTGTGAACTCCTCGGTGGGCGGAGCCAACCGCCTGGCCCACCCCCTGGTGTGAACATCAGCCTGTGGAGGAAGGCAACAAGGATTTTAGTTTAGCTTTGGTGTTCCTAACTGGGATGTAGGGTGTGTTGGTGCATGACCTGTGACCCCTGGCTTGCCCAGGGCGTCACATATGTTCGGACCCGATGGCTTCCCACCGGTAACCCGCTCCCCAGCGTGGATATGTGCCGGAGGAGCCCTTTTGCCCGCAGGCTCTGGCCTTGGGAACTCTAGCTGTGGCGGTAGCTGTCTTTCCCTTTTGCTGGTTGGACGGTTGCCTTCTATCGGGTCTTGGCTGTTAGGAAACCCCTGGGGTTCCGGTCACTAATGGATTTGACCTGTTTAACGGCGACTCCAAGCCTGGTCGGGGTCCGAAGGTGTCGCGGGCGGGGAGGAGGGTGTCAGCACACTACGCTCACCCCTTCTGCTCGGGTCCGGCGGCTGCTGCTCAGTGGTGGCTCGAGCTGTGGGCCGGATCCCGGGGTTCTCGAGCGACACTCCTCGCCCGTGAGTGAAAGGGGATTTGTTGGGTGTGGGGATTGTTTATTGTCCGTGACGCCACCCACGGTTGTGGTGATTTCACCACCGCTGCTCTATAGACCCGGGGACGATGGTGTGTAGCAGCGAGATGTTGCGTTGCCCCTCCGTGGATAGGGGTTGGTGATCCCGGGGCCCAGTGATGAGATGGGGATGCAGGGACGCGGAGGCAGCGCTGTGCCTTGCGGCACTGTGGTACTCACTCAGCCTGAGACGTTGACACAGTTTTACGGTAAACCACACGGCTGGAAAGACGGTTCACACGGACGGCTGCACTTGCTCTCCCAGTAGGTGACGGTGATGTCCCTCTGACCTGCACCTGATGTGTCTGTGTTGGTAGCGATGGTTCCCCACCGGTAACCCGCTCCCCGGCTTCAAGCTGGACCGGGGGAGCTCTACTTTGCCCGCAGACGCTGGCCCTGAGGAACTGGTGCCTTGGCGGTGGCGGTGTTCCTCATTAATGGTTGGACTGTTGCCTTCAATCGGGACTTGGTTGTTGGGGGATCGACGTCCCCTTCACTGACGGATTAGGCAAATTATGGCGACTCCTAGCCTTGCCGGGGTCCGAGAGGCCCCTGCCCTGGTGCTGACTGTCCTTTGCACGCTGCTCCAGACCGCCGGGTCACTACCCGTCCGCGGTCCTTCCAGGAACTCCCGAACAGTCACCCCTCTGGACAGTCACCGTCGTTGCTGACCTTGCTGACCCTGTCCTGCACACAGCTGGACTACTTCAGGCTTTCTCTCTGTCACCACTCTTGCTTTCCTCCTTTACCACTTTACTTCCTTCACTTCACTTGTTTACTCCTCCACTTAGCTCCTCACTCAAGCTCCCCCTGAGCTAATCTGCCTGGTTTCTCCCGCCTCCAGAACTGTGAACTCCTCGGTGGGCGGAGCCAACCGCCTCGCCCACCCCCTGGTGTGAATCATCAGCCTCTGGAGGAAGGCAACAAGGATTTTTGGTTAGCTTTGGTGTTCCTAACTGGGATGTAGGGTGTGGTGGTGTGATGACCTGTGACCCCTGGCTTGCCCAGGGCGACACATTCCCCCTTAGCAAAATGCAGACCGTCCGCGGGCTGCCGTCCAACACCGGTTTTATTTTTCTGTAAAAGATAACAGGGTAAAATAACATATTTACATTTTTAATAACTCTTCCCATCACGGGAGGCACATTTCTTAAACGTTGCATAACGGTTACGGTTTCCGCTCTCTCCCACCCAAGCAACCTGGCCCTGATGCTGCCCCTAAAGCCCAGGCAGCACCCCTTGACCCACAGTCCAGCACACGTTACCCGAGCGGGATCTGTCCTTTCCCTCCAGAGGGTAGCCACCGGTTCCTTTGGTGGCTGGGCCCCAGCCTGCTCTGCTGAGGGCCCTCCCTCCAACCTGCCTCTCCGGAGGCGGCATTGCGGAAAACGGTAACGGCAAACAACTTATCTACAAGCCACTAACGTTTGTGGTTGCCCTGCAAGTTCACGGGCTTGTCCATGGATAGTTCCCATGCAAAACAACTTTTTAAACGGTCCCCACGGGGACAACGGTGCCGGCTCCAGCCGGTTGCAAATCACGGTAAATCAGGTGAGGTACTCGGTAATCATTTTCTTATCATTATTCAAAACTTTAGCAGAACTTTCAAACACAAACTTGTAAACTCAGACTGGTGGTCCCAACGGGGACGGTGCAACGGGCATCTGCTGCCCTACTCCGGACTTTCAGGCTCAGGTGCTCCTTCCCAGGGAGGGGGCGCGGCGCTCGCTCGGGCCTCTGGCTGCCCCTCAATTTAGCGTCCAGCGCGAACCACCCCTGCTCCCCAAAGTACCGGGTGTATTGTACGATATCGCCCGGCATCAGATTTCGTCCGGGATGCTCCTCAGGCAGGTGGGCATTCACATCCCGCCGGGCTATAAACACCTCGGCCTCCAGGCCCGGTTCGTAGATAAACCCGTAGCCCCGGCGGACATCAAACCGCCTCACCTGCCCCTCGTACAACGGTCCCCGGACACGGGATGTTGCTTGCCGGAGGTTCTCTTTCTCCCTTATGGCCCTGGCCACCAGCTCGGCTTTCTTCCGTTCCCGTTCAGCGATCTCCAGGCCCAGCGGTACCGGCTCCCTATCCCAATACGGCGCTGCTGCCAGCACCGGCGCGCGGGTCGGGCCCCGCGGGACATCCTGGACGTTGCCCACTGTCAGGAGTCTGGGCGGCATGTCCCGCGGTGTCTTGGCCTTGGGCGCTGCCTTGCAGCAACAACCCGGCGCTACCTCAGCCGAGGTGTGGGGGATGGGCATAGGGGCTTTCCACTGCTGGGCCGTCGGCTCGGAGTGGGTCATCGGCTCCGGCTCGGGGGATTTTTCAGGGGATGCCTCCGGTTCAACCTTCGGAATCTTCCACGGTAACACCTCCGGTTTACTGCGGGCTCCGGCTACAGGTCGGTCCGCCTGGGCGGGGACGCTGGGTATTGCTACCGGTTGCGGTGGTAGCAATCCTAGTGGCGGGGTCACGGCCTCCGAGACGGGTGGCGAGGGAGGCAGCGGGGGGAGAGGGCTTGGACCGGGCCCCGCAGCCCCGATGACCGGCCCTTCCAGGGCATCGGGACGTGGGTCACTCACCCTCCCTTTCTCCGCTTCCTCCTCGCGTCTCCGCACGGTGGCTATAACGTCCGCCATGTCGGTCTCCCACTCCTCCATGAGGAGCTGCATCCTGACCTGCAGCCTTTGGTAGAGCTGCGCGGTTCGGATTTCCACCCACGCCGCGATTCCAGGCGCGGGGGCTACGGTGTCGCGGGACGGCATCCACATGATGGCTTCTTCTTCCAGGAACGGTATATCCGCAGAGTCCTGGCGTCCCTGCTTTTATAGCTGCAGCTACATGCGTCCAGCCGCCATCGCGTCCCCCTTAGCTCTTTCCGGCCCCTCCTCTCTCGGGGCGGGGTTTTGGCCTTCGCGCCTCTGCTACTCGAGAAGACGCTCGAGCGGGAACTTTTCGCGCCAAAGATGGCGGCTTCTGAAATTTTTCAGCCGGATACCTCCGGCGGTAACAAGGCGCACCTCTACCAAAGGGCAGAGCGGTAAGATCCTGTTCGTGACGCCAAGTTGTCGCGGGCGGGGAGGAGGGTGTCAGCACACTACGCTCACCCCTTCTGCTCGGGTCCGGCGGCTTCTGCTCAGTGGTGGCTCGAGCTGTGGGCCGGATCACGGGGTTCTCGAGCGACACTCCTCGCCCGTGAGTGAAAGGGGATTTGTTGGGTGTGGGGATTGTTTATTGTCCGTGACGCCACCAACGGTTGTGGTGATTTCACCACCGCTGCTCTATAGACCCGGGGATGATGGTGTGTAGCAGCGAGATGTTGCGTTGCCCCTCCGTGGGTAGGGGTTGGTGATCCCGGGGCCCAGTGATGAGATGGGGGATGCAGGGCCTGGTGGGCGCAGGGACGCGGGGGCAGCGCTGTGCCTTGCGGCACTGTGGTACTCACTCAGCCTGAGACGTTGACACAGTTTTACGGTAAACCACACGGGTGGAAAGACGGTTCCCACGGACAGCTGCACTTGCTCTCCCAGTAGGTGACGGTGATGTCCCTCTGACCTGCACCTGATGTGTCTGTGTTGGTAGCGATGGGTCCCCACCGGTAACCCGCTCCCCGGCTTCAAGCTGGACCGGGGGAGCTCTACTTTGCCCGCAGACGCTGGCCCTGAGGAACTGGTGCCTTGGCGGTGGCGGTGTTCCTCCTTAATGGTTGGACTGTTGCCTTCAATCGGGACTTGGTTGTTGGGGGATCGACGTCCCCTTCACTGACGGATTAGGCAAATTATGGCGACTCCTAGCCTTGCCGGGGTCCAAGAGGCCCCTGCCCTGGTGCTGACTGTCCTTTGCACGCTGCTCCAGACCGCCGGGTCACTACCCGTCCGCAGTCCTTCCAGGAACTCCCGAACAGTCACCCCTCTGGACAGTCACCGTCGTTGCTGACCTTGCTGACCCTGTCCTGCACACAGCTGGACTACTTCAGGCTTTCTCTCTGTCACCACTCTTGCTTTCCTCCTTTACCACTTTACTTCCTTCACTTCACTTGTTTACTCCTCCACTTAGCTCCTCACTCAAGCTCCCCCTGAGCTAATCTGCCTGGTTTCTCCCGCCTCCAGAGCTGTGAACTCCTCGGTGGGCGGAGCCAACCACCTGGCCCACCCCCTGGTGTGAATCATCAGCCTCTGGAGGAAGGCAACAAGGATTTTTGGTTAGCTTTGGTGTTCCTAACTGGGATGTAGGGTGTGGTGGTGTGATGACCTGTGACCCCTGGCTTGCCCAGGGCGACACAAAGGCCCTGCCGGATTGTGCTGGCTTCAACCGCCTGGCTCCACCCCACCTGGTTTGGACATCAGCCCCTGGAGGGAGGCAACAAGGATTTGGGTCTGGCTGATGTGCCTATCTCGGGGTGGGGGGTGTTGTGTTGTAGTCCCTGTGACGACCTGGCTAGTCCAGGGCGCCACAGATATTCCCCCAGCGTCTCCTGTGATGTATATGCCCTAGCCTCTCCTGTGATGCATATGCTCCAGCATCTCCTGTAATGAATATGCACCAGTGTAATACTGAGGTAAAGCTTCACCAAATGCTCAATGTATGCACATGGCCTTAAGCGGGCTTTACACGCTACGACATCGCTAACGAGATGTAGTTGGGGGTCACAAAATTTGTGACGCACGTCCGGCATCGTTAGCGACTTTGTAGTGTGTGAAACCTACGAGTGACCGCTAACGAGCGCAAAATAGAGAAAAATCGTTAATCGTTGTCTGGTCGTTCTTATCCCGAATATTTTTGCTAGTTGTGGAAGCAGATTGTTCGTCGTTCCTGCGGTAGCACACATCGCTATGTGTGACACTGCAGGAACGAGGGATATCACCTTACCTGCGGCCGCCCGCAATGAGGAAGGAAGGAGGTGAGCGGGATTTTCGGACCGCTCATCTCCGCCCCTCCGCTTCTATCGGGTGGCCGCTTAGTCACGCCGCTGTGATGCCAAACGAACCTCGCCCTTAGAAAGGAAGCGGTTCGCCGGCCACAGCGATGTCACTAGGCAGGTAAGTATGTGTGGCAGGTCCTAACGAGATTGTGCGCTACGGGCAGCGATTTGTCCATGACGCACAACCGACAGGGGAGGGTGCTTTCACCAGTGACATTGCTAGCAATGTCGCAGCGTGTAAAGCCCGCTTTGGTCCTAGCAGGAGGCTTTTACAAGTATCCTCCGGCTCATTCAGACGTCAGTGCAATCAGTATCGCTGTTTTTCATGGAGACCACCTAGACTTCTGACAACCTGTAGGGTACTTCACATGTGCAGTGTTTTTCCTCTGACTGGGAGGTTCACATAAAAGCAACAAAACTTGACTATTTTTTACAGACTAATTGGAGAAGCTTGAGAAACCTCCATCAGTTTTTTTTGTTCATCCTCAAAAAACTGCTGAAACACTGACCAAACTGATGACTTTTTGAGTATGAGGGCTTCACTGACGTCTGAATGAGCCCTAATAAAGAGAACATGTAGACCTTGAGCCAAATAGAATATGGTCTTCTCTGGGTCTGGTCCCGATGGATTACATTACTAAATTTCCCATGAAGTTCGGGAGTCGCGCTTTGGTTACTCACCAGGTTTACTTACTCCATCATATGAATCATATCCCTGTAATGAGCCATCTGGACCGTACTCCTGTGCTACTAACGAGCTCACACAGATGGAGGCGAGCAGCAGGACAAGGCCAATCCCCGGAGACATCGTGACTGCTGAAGACATTGAGGAGAAAATTGTTAGATGACTGGTTATATATGGATCATACAAGGAAGGAGGAAGGGAGGAACATGGAGGCGAGCAGCAGGATAACCCGGTCACCGCAGACAAGGCCGGTCACTGGAGACAGCAACTGCTGGAGACATTGAGAAGATGATCGTTTTGTGACTGGTTATATACAGATCATACAAGGAAGGAGGAACATGGAGGTGAGCAGCGGGAGGAGGCCGGTCACCAGAGTCCTAGCGACTGTTGAAGATATTGAGGAGATGATCGCTACGTGACTGGTTATATACATATCATACAATGAAGGAGGAACATGGAGGTGAGCAGCAGGACAAGGCCGATCACCAGAGACATAACTGCTGGAGACATTGAGGAGATGATTGTTAAGTGACTGGTTATATACAGATCATACAAGGAAGGAGGAACTTGGAGGCGAGTAGCAGGACAAGGCCGATCACCGGAGACATAGTGACTGCTGGAGACATTGAGGAGATGATCGTTAGGTATCTGGTTAGCTACAGATCATATAAGGAAGGAGGCATGGAGGAACATGGTAGAACCTGAACACAATGTACAATTTCACAACAGTCCTGCCATGTCCTCACAATGTCCTACAGATGTCACTGACTAATGACTTCATGATGTGTCGCGGGCGGGAAGGAGGGTGTCGGCACACTACGCTCACCCCTTCTGCTCGGGTCCGGCAGCTGCTCAGTGGTGGCTCGAGCTGTGGGCCGGATCCCGGGGTTTCTCGAGCGACACTCCTCGCCCGTGAGTGAAAGGGGGTTGTTGGGTGTAGGGATGATTATTGTCCGTGACGCCACCCACGGTTGTGGTGATTTCACTACCGCTGCTCTATACGGGGCTTCCGGGGATGGTGATGCGGAGCAGCCAGGTGTTGTGTTGCCCCTCCGTGGGTAGGGGTTGGTGATCCCGGGGCCCGGTGATGGAGATGGAGGTGCAGGGCCTGGTGGGCGCAGGGACGCGGGGGCAGCGCTGTGCCTTGTGGCACTGTGGTACTCACTCAGCCTGAGACGTGACACAGTTTTTACGGTAAACCAAACGGCTGGATAGACGGTCCCACGGACGGCTGCACTTGCTCTCCCGGTAGGTGACGGTGATGTCCCTTTTCCTGGCACCTTGATGTACTCGTTGGTTGCGACGGGTCCCCACCGGTAACCCGCTCCCCGGCTTCAAGCTGGACCGGGGGAGCTCTACTCTTTGCCCGCAGGCGCTGGCCCTAAGAAACGGGTGCCTTGGCGGTGGCGGTGTCTCTTCTATACTGGCTGGGCTGTTGCCTTCAATCGGGACTTGGTTGTTGGGGGATCTACGTCCCCTTCACTGACGGATTCGGCAAATTGGGCGACTCCTAGCCTTGCCGGGGTCCGAGAGGCCCCTGCCCTGGTGCTGACTGTCCTTCGGAACACTGCTCCAGACCGCCGGGCACACAGCCAACGGGGTCCTTCCAGGAACTTCCAAACGGTCCCCCTCCAGACAGTCACCGCCGTTGCTGACCTTGCTGACCTGGCCCTACACAAAGCTGGACCCTTCAGGCTTTCCTTCCTTCTTGTCACCTCACTTGCTTTCCTCCTTTACCACTTTTCTACTTTCACTACTTGTTACTTTAGCCCTATCTGGACTACTCCTCCACTCCTTCCACTTCCTCCTCCCTGACTAGACTCTGTTGTTTACTCAAGCTCGTCCCTGAGCTGACTGCACTCAAGCCCTGCCTGGGCTAATCTGCTGTTTACTCTCTCATGTCCCTCACTGGACTACTCCTCCACTCCTTCCACTTCCTCCTCCCTGACTAGACTGCCTGATTTTCCCGCCTTCAGAACTGTGAACTCCTCGGTGGGCGGAGCCAACCGCCTGGCCCACCCCCTGGTGTGAATCATCAGTCTCTGGAGGAAGGCAACAAGGATTTTTGGTTAGCTTAGTTGTTCCTACCTGGGATGTGGGGTGTGGTGGTGTGTGACCTGTGTCCCCTGGCTTGCCCAGGGCGACACAGATGTAACTGGAAAGGCAGGAATACATAAAGAACTGATTATTATCCAACCTGCTTATTGGGGTCTTAATATGACCTCATGATGAGCTTAAGGGGGCTTTACACGGTAGCGATATCGCTAGCAATTTCTAGCGATAGCGACCGTGTAAGTACCCGCCCCGTCGCGTATGCGATTGTTTGTGATCGCTGCCGTAGCGAACATTATCGCTACTGTCACGCTTCCCGGTCCCCGTGCCCCGCTCTCCGGTCCCCATGGCCCGCTCCCCGCTCCCCGGCGGCGTCCCCTGCTCACCACTCCGGTCCCGGCCTCCTCTTCCTCGCCGGCGCCCTCCATGCGTCCAGCTCCCCGCTCCTCTGCGACATGGGACACTCAGCCGGGCACTCCTGCTTCCTCTGCACCGCTCCCTGGACTGGCTTCTGGTACACGGGCCTCGCGCATGCGCATTAGGGCGCACGCGCGGTCATTGACCCTTTCTTAAAGGGCCAGCACTTAGAAACAGGAAATTGCATAGACAGGTACAGGGTATATTAGGATTCTCCTTCCTGGTGGGCGGGGCCTGTTCTACGTGTTTGGTAGACTAGGAGTTCAGGTCCCCGTATTGCTTTGCTCTGTATTAACCCTGTCCTGTCTCATAGAGCCTGTCCTGCCACGCCAGCCGCTCCAAACCACGTCCATTACAGTACCCTGACGGTGACTTCGGCGGATGTTCCACCACCTCTGCAGCTCCGCCAGTCTCCAGTCCCTGGCTCCGTTGGGTGACCCGTCCCATCGCTCAGCAGGTTCCGGATCCCGCCTGACCCTTCAACCCGGCCTTGGACCCTGAGCCTCGTCACCCGGACTACCGTCCAGGACTCCGTGTGTTCAGCAACGTCCACCTTTCCAGCTCCCCTACGGACTGTCTGACTACCAATAGTGCTTCGGCTGCCGTGCATCAAGACCCTCTGGCGGGGTGACCAGCCTGGCTGCCTCCTCAAGGGAAACCGGTGTACGGTCCAGAGTTTCCACCACCCGGATGTAACAGCTACGCAGCATCACACATACTTACCTGGTCGGCGGCGGCGCTATGACTGCCGAACAATCCCTCCTTCAAGGAGGAGGGACGTTCGGCATCACAGCGACGTCACCGCAACGTCACAAAGCGGCCGGCCAATCAAAGCGGAGGGGCGGAGATGAGCAGGACGTAACATCCCGCCCACCTCCTTCCTTCCTCATTGGGGCCGGCGGTAGGTAAGGAGACGGTCCTCGCTCATGCGGTGTCACGCATATCGATGTGTGCTGCCGCATGAGCGATGAACCCCAATGCTAAGCAACCCTTACCAATTTTTTACTTTGGGACGACCTCTCCATGGTGAACGATTTTCACCATTTTTGAGGTCGCCTAAGGTCGCTGGCAAGTATTACACGCTGCGATATCGTTAATGACGCCGGATGTGCGTCACTAACAACTTGACCCCGGCGACCAAACATTAATGATATCGTAGCGTGTAAAGCCCCCTTTAAACCCATGCAAAGAGATATGAAGACCTCCATGTATGGGACACATATTTAGTGGGATGGGGTGGTAGCTGATCCCTGGCACTTATCCTTATCATCTCACGATTGACAGGTGACAAGTTATGATGTGAGGATAGTATGAAGAAGGCAATTTATTTATATCTTTGTTTTTTCTTTCTTTTTTCCTTTGAAGAACACCTTACAATCTTAGATTAAGCAAACAGATTGTTCTTCTGAAGTCTAGTATGACAGGTCAAAGGTATTTGTTAAAAGGGAAGGGTATAAGCAGAGTATATAAAGGTTCTGTATCCTCCCTCTACTATTCCCTAAAGGCTAATTAGCTGGAATTTTACCTGCAGATTCACAACACTTTGTTTTAATAAAATACAACAAGATTATTGGCCATGGAGAGCACGCGTAAATCACAATTCAACAGCATAATATTAGCACATCACATGTGACGCCCTGGACCCCAGGGGTCACAGTACAGTAGTAACACACACACACACACCCTTCCCCGGCTAGGTACATCAGTCAAACAAAATCCTTGTTGCCTCCCTCCAGGGTCTGATGTCCACACCAGGTGGGGCGGAGCCAGGCGGTTGACCCCACCCACCGAGGAGTTCACAGGCCTGGAGGAGGGAAAAGCCAGTTAGGTGAGGTTGGAGTTGAGGTTGAAAGGTGGAAGTGAGAGGAGCAAAGACTGTGTGTGTCTGGGTTGGAGCCCAGGCACAATCAGCAAGGTCAGCAGACGGTGGTGGCCGTCTGCAGGAGTTGGTGGAGGTCAGTGGAACCGTAGGACTGCTCCCCGAACTGGGGAGCAGATTGAAGCCAAGCACCAATGCAGGGTACTCAGACCCCGACTAGGCTCGGAAGCCGCCGTAAAGGTCAAATTCTCTGATTGCGGTCTGGACCTCAGGTGTTCATTCCCAACCAAGTACGGTTAGAATGCAACAGCCCAACCCGTCCGGATAAGTGCCACAGCCAAGGGTCAGAGATCCAAGGGCCAGCACCTGCAGGTAAAACGGGCTCTCCCGACACGTACACGCCGGGGAGCGGACTACCCGTGGGAAGCCATAGGAGTCAAACACACATACAGGTGCAGGAAATGACAGCCACCATCAACCCGTCCGGGGAGAGTGAGAACACCGCAGCCGGCTGCGGGCCCCGTCCATCCAGCCGTTTGGTTTACCAGAGACTCTGTCCTTCTGTGTCTGAGTGAGTACAACAGAGCCATCTGGCACCGCGCTGCCCCGCAACGTTGCACCCGCGCCCGCGCTGCCTCCCTGCATCGGCACCTGCACCTATACCTCCTCCCTACTCCCCAACCGGGGCCCCGGGACCAACAGCCCCTACCCACGGAGGGGTCAACACCTTAGCTGCTCTCCGCCATCGCTCCCGGGAACCCCCGTCACCAGCAGCGGTGGTGCCCACCATCACCACAACCCCGTGGGTGGCGTCACGACCGACATCCCACCACAAACCTCCCCTTTTCACTCGTGGGCGAGGAGGCGCTGCTTGAGCCCCCGGGTCTGGCCCTGTGCTCGAGCAACTGAGGATCAGAAGCACCGAACCCGCGCGCCAGCAATTCCCAGGCGAGCAGCATTCCCAACCCCTCCGCCCGCGACAACTTGGCGTCACGAACAGGATCCTACCCATCTACTTACCAGTTGAAGTGTGCCTTCCAGTCCCCGCCGGCAGTGTCCGGCCAAAAAGTTTGAAAATCCGCCATCTTGGGCGTGAAAAGTTCCCGCCCGAGTCGTCTTCCCGGAGCGGGGAAGGCGCGAAAAGTGAAGCCCCGCCCCCGGGAGAAGGAGGTGCCGGAGAGAACCAAGGGGAAGGGTGAAGGCCTGCCTCATGTAACCAAAGGGATAACGGGCAGGGACGCCAAGACTCTGCCATTCATCCGGTTCCTGGAAGCATCCACGCAAGATGTCCGTCCCGTCCGGCAATCCTGAGATCCCGGAGCCCGCGCCAGGAACAGCGGCGTGGGTGGAGGCCCGGACAGCGCAGATGTGTTGCTGCCTGCAGGCTCAAGTCTAGTTCCTAATGGAGCGATGGGCTGCCGAAATGGAGGCGGTGGCTGTGCGGAAACGCGAGGCGGAGGCAGTGCTGGAGGAGCGGGTAAGCGACCCACGCCCCTGTGTCCCGGAGGGACCGGTCGCTGTGGCTGAGGGGCCCGGTCTGTGCCCGTTCACCCTGCTGCCTCCCCAGCCACCCGTATCAGTTGTCGCTGCCCCACCAATCGGTCCGCTGACCCCAACACCGGCAGTGGAGTCCAACTCGCCCACCCCAGAGGAAAAGCCTGTAAGCGCTGCCCGCGGACGACCATATGAGCACTAATCATCAGAGATTTTCACCTGATTGGCAGCGGAACCCCGTTGCAGTAGAGCTGTTGTCCCCGTTGGGACCCTAAGTTACATGTTTTCCTAAAAGCCCTTGCCCACATGAGGAACGGCTCATGAACATGGCCGAGAACTAGCAGGCCACCCACGAACTTGTGGGCTTGTAAATAATTCCAGGCTGGAGTTCCGTTAACAGCCTCCAGAGAGGTGACCGGACCCCAGCAGAGCAGGCTGGGGTCCGGTCACCACCAGGACCGGTGACCATCCTCCGGGGTCAGGGGTCCCCCTGGACGTGGGGCCCCCGCTGAATTACAGCCGGGTGCGAGACACCGTACCCGTTCCCGCTTGGGCAACCTGAACCAGGTTCTGTTTTCCGGACTGGGAAAAGGGATGCTGCCCGCTTCTTAGGGGCAGCATCAAGGTTTAGGTTGTTTAGGTGGGAAAGCGGAAGAACTGGGACCCGTCCGTTATTATTAAAAGTGTTTTTATTACCGTTTGTAACGTTCAAGGTGCCATGCCTCCCGTAAGGGAAGATTTAAAATTTGCATATCATTGTTTGTTTGTTTTTTATATTTTTCAGAAAATAAAACCGGTGATGGACGGGCAGCCCGCGGATGGTCTGCGTTTTACCAAGGGGGAGTGTGATGCCCTGGACCCCAGGGGTCACAGTACAGTAGCAACACACACACACACCCCCTTCCCCGGCTAGGTACATCAGTCAAACAAAATCCTTGTTGCCTCCCTCCCTCTGATGTCCACACCAGGTGAGGCGGAGCCAGGCGGTTGACCCCACCCACCGAGGAGTTCACAGGCCTGGAGGCGGGAAAAGCCAGTTAGTTGAGGTTGGAGTTGAGGTTGAGAGGTGGAAGTGAGAGGAGCAAAGACTGTGTGTGTCTGGGTTGGAGCCCAGGCACAATCAGCAAGGTCGGCAGACGGTGGTGGCCATCTGCAGGAGTTGGTGGAGGTCAGCGGAACCGTAGGACCGGGGTCGGACGGTGGCCCGCCGGTACTGAACTACGGAGCAGATTGAAGCCAAGCACCAAGGCAGGGTACTCAGACCCCGACTAGGCTCGGAAGCCGCCGTAAAGGTCAAATTCTCTGATCGCGGTCTGGACCTCAGGGGTTCATTCCCAACCAAGTCCCGTTAGAAGGCAACAGCCCAACCCGTCCGGATAAGTGCCACCGCCAAGGGCCAGAGATCCAAGGGCCAGCGCCTGCGGGCAAAATGGGCTCTCCCGACACGTACACTCCGGGGAGCGGACTACCCGTGGGAAGCCAAACACACATGCAGGTGCAGGAAACGACAGCCACCATCAACCCGTCCGGGGAGAGTGAGAACACCTCAGCCAGCTGCGGGCCCCGTCCATCCAGCCGTTTGGTTTACCAGAGACTCTGTCCTTCTGTGTCTGAGTGAGTACAACAGTGCCATCCAGCATCGCGCTGCCTCCCTGCATCGGCACCTGCACCTATACCTCCTCCCTACTCCCCAACTGGGGCCCCGGGACCAACAGCCCCTACCAATGGAGGGGTCAACACCTTAGCTGCTCTCCGCCATCGCTCCCGGGAACCCCCGTCACCAGCAGCGGTGGTGCCCACCATCACCACAACCCCGTGGGTGGCGTCACGACCGACATCCCACCACAAACCTCCCCTTTTCACTCGTGGGCGAGGAGGCGCTGCTCAAGCCCCCGGGTCCGGCCCCATGCTCGAGCCACCGAGGAGCAGAAGCACCGGACCCGAGCGCCAGCGATTCCCAGGCGAGCGGCGTTCCCAACCCCTCCGCCCGCGACACACACATATTAGAATCACTTTGACATCTACATACCAAATTATACACGATTGCAATATATGAACACAACAGTAAAAGTACCTTCCCTAACCCCCATATAAAGACACACAAACATGTGTAGCCCCCAATGACAATACTAATCCGTTCCTGCTCCAACGGGGACTCAGGAGGGGTATAAGAAAGGGTTGCGGTGTAAGCAGAAGACAGAGGAGGAGGGTTAAACACTCATGACAATCAAGGTCTGCTGTCCAGGAGGTGGTTCTACTGGATACTCTTCTTTCTCTGTGTGACTGTTTTTGAGCTCCTTTGGATGTCCTCAGCTCTCTGGGTGTCCTGAATACCCTGAGTGTATGCAGCTCTATGGTTGTCCTCCGCTCTACGGGTGTCCTCAGCACCCTGGATGTCCTCAGATCTCTGGGTGTCCTCAGCACTCTGCATGTCTGCAGCTCTATGGGTGTCCTCAGCACCCTGGATGTCCTCAGCTCTCTGGGTGTCCTGAGGCTGAGCAACCTGGATGTCTGCGGCTCTATGGGTGTCCTCAGCATCCTGGATGTCCTCAGATCTCTGGGTGTCCTCAGCACCCTGCATGTCTGCAGCTCTATGGATGTCCTCAGATCTCTGGGTGTCCTCAGCACCCTGCATGTCTGCAGCTCTATGGATGTCCTCAGATCTCTGGGTGTCCTCAGTCTCTAGATGTATGCAGCTCTATAGGTGTCCTCAGCACCCTGGATGTCCTCAGTTCTCTGGATATCCTCAGCTATCTAGGTGTTCTGAGTGCCATGAATGTCCTCAGCTCTCTGGTTGTCCTGACTGCCATGCATGTGTCACGGGCAGGGGGTGACTGACCACGTCAGGGAAGGCAACCCAAGGCGCTCGGATCCGGGATCGTGGCTGGGGTTCAAGTGGCAGCCGGATCCGGGGCTCGTGCAATGGCCCGTCACTCACAACAATAAAAAAGGGGGTATTTACAGGGGAAGAGTTTGTCAGTGACCCCACCCGTGGGTGGTGGTGATGGATGGTGACACCGCCGCTGCCTTGGTGTGGGACGCCCGGGGCTGATGGAGCGGGGCAGCAGGATGGTATCCCCTCCATGGGTAGGGGAGGTGTAGTCCCAGGGAGCAGGTGTGTGGGAAAGAATGCTGCGGAGCGTGTTCTGCAGGGCTGGACCGGGTGGTAATGGTGTACTCTCAGTTCCAGAGAAATTCACACAGAGTCCAATGGTAAACCAAATTGCCAGTGACAGATGACCTCCGGCGGGTGTATTCGGGTCCCACACCCTGGTACAGAAAACAGGGGTCCCTTCCTCTAGAACTTATTTTTTGTGTCTTCAGTTTGACGACTCCTCTTGAAACGGGGAAGTCCACTCCCGGTGATTCTATGTGGTTGGGAGCTGTGGCCCGCGAGAACTGACCCGTGGGATCTTAGCAGGCAATTGCGGAGCCCTATCCCCCTCGTTGGGCTTCCGTCTCGCTCTCTGGGCTTGTTTGTGGGACAAGACGTGGAATCTTGTCCCCGGCTGGCTAATTGACAAGGGGCTTGAAGCAATCCTCGCCCTAGGGTCCAGGCACCCCGACTGTGCACGGCCTCCAGACTGGATTCCCGCTGTCGGCATCGGTAGGCTACAACCCTGCCCCGGTCCACTTAAGGTCTTACGCGACCGGATCTCCGTCGCCTGTGGCCCTGTCTGCCGACTGCCACCTAGTCAGTAGTCCGGTAGTCCAGAGGCTCCAACCCCTGACTACCCTGTCACTCCACACTCCTCTCACTTCAACTGTCTAGACTTCACTGTCTTGTTCCCTCCCAGAACACCTCAGGACCCCTAGGTGGGCGTCACCATCCGCTTGGCCCCCGCCCACTGGTGTGTCCCTATTGTCATGGGGGGTGACTAGGCTTTGCTGGCTGGTGTTGTGTGTGAGTTTGGTTGGTATGCCAAGGAGGATGGAGTCCTGCACTTGGAAGATTTGTGCAGTCTCCATGACAACCTGGTTTTGCCAGGGCGTCACACATGTCCTTAGCTCTGTGGCTGTCCTGAGCTTTCTGGATGTCCTCAGCTCCTTGGGTGTCATAATATCCCACTATTGTATTCTGGCATTAATGGCCGTCCTGATACCTCTACCATACCTCCCAACTTTTAAAGAAGGAAAAGAGGGACAAAGTTTGTGGCGCGCGTAGCGCGCCGCGGCAAATTTTTAGGCCACGCCCCCTAACCACACCCATTTCACAGTCACGCCCATATCCACTCCCCATCCACACCCATTCAGCACAAACATGCAGGCAGCCGGCGGGCCTCCAGCACGGACACGCAGGCAGCCGGCGGGCCTCCAGCACGGACACGCAGGCAGCCGGCGGGCCTCCAGCACGGACACGCAGGCAGCCGGCGGGCCTCCAGCATGGACACGCAGGCAGCCGGCGGGCCTCCAGCACGGACACGCAGGCAGCCGGCGGGCCTCCAGCACGGACACGCAGGCAGCCGGCGGGCCTCCAGCACGGACACGCAGGCAGCCGGCGGGCCTCCAGCACGGACACGCAGGCAGCCACAGTGAGGCGGCCGGTCGCCCGCACAGTGAGGCGGCCGGTCGCCTTCACAGACAGGCGGCCGGCCGCCTTCACAGACAGGCGGCGGGCCGCCCGCACAGAGAGGCGGCCAGCCGCCCGCACAGAGAGGCGGCCGGCTGCCCGCACAATGAGGCGGCGGGCCGCCCGCACAGACAGGCGGCGGGGGGCGCCCGCACAGACAGGCGGCAGGGGGGCGCCCGCACAGACAGGCGGCAGGGGGGCGCCCGCACAGACAGGCGGCAGGGGGGCGCCCGCACAGACAGGCGGCAGGGGGGCGCCCGCACAGACAGGCGGCAGGGGGGCGCCCGCACAGACAGGCGGCGGGGGGCGCCCGCACAGACAGGCGGCGGGTGGCGCCCGCACAGACAGGCGGCAGGGGGGCGCCCGCACAGACAGGTGGCGGGCCGACCGCACAGACAGGCGGCCGGCCGACCGCACAGACAGGCGGCCGGCCGACCGCACAGACAGGCGGCCGGCCGACCGCACAGACAGGCTCCGGCCGGGGGTGAGGGGGGAGGGAGGGAAATCAGCGCTGGGAAGATTAGTTTACTGTACCAGCAGCAGCACAGGCAGCGCTCCTCTCTATGCCACGTCTACTAGGATGGTAGGAGGGAAAAGCAGGGAGGCGGAGAGAGAGTGGGTGGGCGGAGCCCGGGAGCCGGCCGTCCCGCCCGTGGCAACGGGACAAACAACGTAAAGCGTGAAAGTCCCGCTGTATCCGGGACGGTTGGGAGGTATGCAGCATGTTAGAATGTGTACATAAGATCCTGCTGGTGGTGGCCGCAGCTTATAGGCCCCAAATCTGGTGACAGGTTCCCTTTAAAGTGAACCTGTCAGGTGCAATATGCACTCAGAGCCAGGAGCAGTTCTGGGCACATATTGCTAATCCCTGCCTAACCGTCCCTGTATACACTAGCATAGATAAAGAGATCAAGAACAAATATTTTTAAAGATCTTATATCTTATGCTAATGAGCGCGGGGACTAGTCCGAAGGGCGTTACTTCACTTGGCTAGTCGGCTCGCATAGCATGTTAGCATGTTATTACGCCCCTGTGTGAGTACTAATACGCTATGTGAGCCGACTAGCCAAGTGAAGTAACGCCCTTGGGACTAGTCCCCGCGCTAATTAGCATAAGATATAAGCTCTTTAAAAATACTTTTTCTATAGATGCCTTTATCTATGCTAGTGTATACAGGGACGGTTAGGCAGGGATTAGCAATATACACCCAGAACTGCTCCTGGCTCTGAGTGCAGATTGCACCTGATAGGTTCCCTTTAAAGGGAAACTGTCACCAGAAATTTAGCAAAAAAAATAAAAGATTCCCCTCTGCAGCTCCTGGGCTGCATTCTGGAAAGGTTCCTGTTGTTATTGTGCCCACTTTGAGACCTAAAAAAATACTTTATGAAGTCTTACCTTTTTGTATGCAAATCTGTTTTTATGGTCACGGGGGCGGGCTGCCTGGCGTCCGTTATTCCCCCTCCTGCCGCTGTACGCCATCCCCCATTGCTCATTTCCATACATGAGGACGCCTTCCTCATGTAACTGTCCTCCTGAAGTTTTGTGCATGCCCAGTGCCACTCTCGCGGGACTGAGCACTGTGCAAAGTGTGAACGCTTTTGAGGTGATTGCGCAGGCGCGAGATTATGGGCGGCGCTGTGATTGTCATCAGCAGCGTCATCCAAGTACCTGCCCATAATCTTGTGCCCGCGCTTCTCACTCTGCCTCCACCGTTATGCGCAAGCACTGGCCATATGAACCACGTTACCTATTACCATGGGCGCGAGATTATGGGCGGCGCTGTGATTGTCATCAGCAGCGTCATCCAAGTACCTGCCCATAATCTCGTGCCCGCGCTTCTCCCTCTGCCTCCACCGTTATGCGCAAGCACTGTCCATATGAACCACGTTACCTATTACCATGGGCGCGAGATTATGGGCGGCACTGTGATTGTCATCAGCAGCGTCATCCAAGTACCCGCCCATAATCTCATGCCCGCGCTTCTCACTCTGCCTCCACCGTTATGCGCAAGCACTGGCCATATGAACCATGTTACCTATTACCGTGGGCGCGAGATTATGGGCGGCGCTGTGATTGTCATCAGCAAAGTCATCCAAGTACCCGCCCATAATCTCGTGCAAGCGGTAATAGGTAACATGGTTCATATGGCCAGCACTTGCGCATAACGGTGGAGTCAGAGGGAAAAGTGCGGGCACGAGATTATGGGCGGGTACTTGGTTAACGCTGTTGATGACAATCACAGCGCCGCCCATAATCTCGTGCCTGCGCAATCACCTGAAAAAGCGTTCACATGCGCAAATCTTCGGGAGGACAGTTACATGAGGAAGGCGTTCTTGTGAATATAAATGAGCAATGGGGGACTGCGTAAAGCGGCAGGAGGGGGAATAACGGACGCCAGACAGCCCGCCCCCGTGACCATAAAAACACATTTGCATACAAAAAGGTAAGACTTCATAAAGTATTTTTGTAGGTCTCAAAGGGGGCACAATAACAACAGGAACCTTTCTAGAAGCAGCCCAGGAGCTGCAGAGGGGAATCTATTACTTTTATTGTGAAATTTCTGCTGACATGTTCCCTTTAACTGGTAGGGGAGCCAGGATAAAGCAGAGCTGAAGCTGTTGGGAAGCTAGGACCCAGCAGCTCTGCTCCACAGGCAGGAGACCACTGATCGGTAAGCTAATAGAAGCCTGCAGATGTCACTCTGCATAGGTTATTACTGGCCACTGCTATCTGCAGGAGAGAGAAGTGCTGATTGCACGGTCTCCTCAGCTTCCTGACTCCCCGCGTGTCTGCAGCAGTGAGAAGCCGCACACAGGGAATCAGAGAACAGCTGCAGAGAAACGCAGGCTCCGGGACTGGGGGGGTCGGCTCTGGGGGAGGGGGGGTCGCTCTGCTGCAGGGGGGTCGCTCTGCTGCAGGGGGGGGTCGCTCTGCTGCAGGGGGTGATTCATACCTCAGCAGCAGTCACAGGAGTAGGTGCGCGGTCGGCTCTGTAATGAATAGAAGGGAGAAACAGCGAGGCGGGGCTACAGTGGGTGGGTGGAGCCGGGATAAACAGCCTCACGGGCGGGACCCGGGATCAAAGGCTCAGAAGAGGGACTGTCCCGCTGTATCCGGGACGGTTGGGAGGTATGACCTCTACCACCAGATGTGACATGGTTACACAAGGCTTTTGTGCATGATAACGATCATCTACCTGTGTATCCATCACAACTGCCTGACAGTTTCACCATGGTTCTGAGATACAAAGATACCTATCTTGTTGTGGATGTAATTATTTCATGGTTGTGTTGTGAGTGGTCGGCATGACGTCCCAACATATAAACATTATCTGACCAAACTTCCTCCTGGAGCAAATGTGGGAATGTTACTGGAATTCCATTAGGTGGACAAACAAAAAACTAAACCAACTTCTTCCAGGTGGGATGAAAAGTAGATAGCAAGGACATGATGGCAGATACAGAGTATATATCGATGTATCCACATATGAAATATTCATCCCCAGGTCCCCACATACGTGTAAATGTTGCAGATTTCTACACTTGCCATTACAATATTACAGAGCAAATCCACCGCATACTTTAAGCCTGTGTGACACGCAGTGCGTAGGGGACTTAGTACGTCGGGCATGGGTCGGACCCTCGAAGTGTCACATGTGGTGGCCATGTCAGCACCTGTCGCACATAAGTTCCAGGCTGTCATGAACATCTCCATCCTGAGTCCTGACATCCCGTGCTTTTATATTTTGCTGCTACACCGCTGTCATCATCTGACCCAGTGTCTTTCTGAATCTCTACCCCTGAGGCAACACTTGTGCTGTTCATCAGTTCCGAATGTTTACTTTTACCAGCAGAGGGCAGTGTTCTCCTACCAGCCATGTTAGATCTGATTGAATGAGGCAGCTGTTTTATCTGCTTCCTTACACTCCAATGAGAACATTATAATGAAACACTGCAAAGTGCTATGGATGAAGCTGCACACAGAGCCACTCTGCACAGACGACAGCAGCCCTGGATGAAGATGCATCTCCTATACACAGAGCCACTCTGCACAGACGACAGAAGCCCTGGATGAAGGTGCATCTCCTATACACAGAGCAACTTGGCACAAACGACAACAGTCCTGGATTTTAAGCTGCACCTGCTACCCACAGAGCCACTCTGCACAGACGGCAGCAGCCCTGAATGAAGCTGCACCTCCTACACACCGAGCTACTCGGCACAGACAACAGCAGCCCTGGATGAAGGCGCATTCCTATACACAGAGCCGCTCGGCACAGACGACAGCAGCCGTGAATGAAGGTGCACCTCCTATGTTGCGGGCGGGGGCTGCTGCCGCTTCTAGGGACGTTCGGATCCAGGTTCCCTGCTGCGGCTCAAGTGGTGACCGGACCCGGGCTCGCACGGCCATCCGTTCTCACAACCGTTGGAAAGGGATATTTACAGGGTATTGATGTGTCAGTGATGCCAACCCGTGGGTTGCGGTGAGGGATGGTGACACCGCCGCTGCCTGGTGATGGGGCGCCCGGGGCTCATGGAGCGGAGGCAGCATGATGGGATCCCCTCCATGGGTAGGTGAGGCGTAGTCCCGGGGCCCTTGGTATACGTGAGTAATGGTGGCTGGAGGTGGCGTGCCGGGTAGGACCGGGGATCAATGGTGTACTTGAAATTCCCACGCCGGGGCTTGCAGGGCTCGCACGGTCACCGGGCCGGTGGTATTCGGGGTCAGGCTGTGAGTGGCCCGACCCGGCTTCCGTGACCCCCGGCGGGTTTCAATAAATAGGAAAGTCCGACCGTCAGTCCGGTGTTACAAGGGGGACGGAAGGAGGGTAACGGGGTCCCTGGGGGGGGGCTTGCCATCGCTCTCCCCCAGGAAACGGTACAGGACGGGGAATGCTTGTAGCGCCACCCGTGGTTTGCGGCCAGGTGTTCATCCGCCGCTGCGCGGTTGTTCTTTATTTAAAGTCCGCTTCACATCGCACCCGGGTGCTGGTCCTCGCCGCCTGTAGCCTTTGGTCGGTCCCGGGCAGGTAGGAGGAAGAGGTGTCCGGTGAGGTGTTCTGGGGGTCTCTCCCTTTCGGTGCATTAGTGCCGTCCCCGTGGCATAGAGCATCTTGGGAACTCGCCGCCTGTCTGTCTCTCTCATCCCCGGTAGCGGACCAACACAACCGCCACCGGGTACAACTTTCTCCAGGGAACCCCAGTTCTCAGCTCCATTCCCCTCCTCTAGGTGTTATCAGCCCTGGTCTCGTGGCATCTCCTCAACAGGAGCTGTTCTCTGGACGTCTGCACTCCCTTGCAGCCCCTGACGTTCTGCCTAAAACTTCTTTGTGCTCTGCACTAAACTCACTCCTTCAGGCCCCCCTCCCCTTGGTTGTCATGGGGACCTGCCTGTGTCCAGCCACCTGCTCATTAAGGAGACAGGATGAGTCATGGACTCAGAACAAACTTCATGCTGCAAATGCTGTTAACTCCTTCCTGCCAGTGTGATGTTAGTGTGTGTTGTGGGGACCCTTCTTCCTCCTGCCCGGGAAAAATGGGGTAACATTTAATACCCTGTAACGACCCGTTTACAGGGGCGTTACATTCCTCCAGACCAAAAACGCAACACTCCAGGGTTGCGACAACAAACGACACCGCAAAAAAACTTTTCATAGATAAACAAATTAACACGTCCCTTTTACTGGGACCCAATAAAGGATAGGAAGAGACAGGAGGAAAAAGAAGAAGAAAGAGAAGAAAAGCATGGAAAAAGAAACATTTGCATATAAAAAAAAACATTTAAACTTTCTGGAATAGGCCTCCTTACGACGCTCCAGGGCCCTCCAGGTACCCAGGTTTAGGGGGAAAAGCTCGGTAGTCCAAATCCCGGTACGGGCTGCGGTGCCGGGCTCAACCCTCCGGCCACCACTCGCCAAAGCTCGCACCCGGGCAGTCCATATCATCCCCCCATCTTCTCCTGGTCCTGGGGAGGCAGGGTTCCTGGCTCCTAGCAAATGTCCAACAAAGGGGCGGGCACGGATTTTCGCGCCCCGCTGTAGCCCCACCCACGAAGGACGGGCCAGTCCAGTCCTTGTTGGTACGCATGGCGCCCATCCCATTCTCAATGGACGCCATTGTACAGTCCAAGTCCATTTGTCGCATACCCGCAGCCGCGGGCACCAAAATAAATGTTAGACAATCCAATTCTGCAGATGGTAAAAACAAGGCACACGTCACCCGGCGTTACCGGGTCTTGTCCGGACCCTGCTCGCAGCGCCAAGTTGAAACGCCCACGCCGGGGTTTGCAGGGCTCGCACGGTCACCGGGCCGGTGGTATTTGGGGTCAGGCTGTGAGTGGCCCGACCCGGCTTCCGTGACCCCCAGCGGGTTTCAATAAAAAGGAAAGTCCGACCGTCAGTCCAGTGTTACAAGGGGGACGGAAGGAGGGTAACGGGGTCCCTGGGGGTGGGCTTGCCATCGCTCTCCCCCAGGAAACGGGACGGGGACGGGGAATGCTTGCAGCGCCACCCGTGGTTTGCGGCCAGGTGTTCAGCCGCCGCTGCGCGGTCTCTCTCCGGGGCAGGAGTTATGGGCAGCCGGATGGAATCGCTCCCCACGGGTGGAGCGGGGTGGCCCCGGGAGGTTAATGAGACCCAGGGCAACAGTCCTCAGGGACACCGGGGGCACAGTGCGGCGGCATTACTCACAGCAGTCACGGTGTGCGGTTCCAGTTGTTCTTTATTTAAAGTCCGTTTCACATCGCACCCGGGTGCTGGTCCTCGCCGCCTGTAGCCTTTGGTCGGTCCCGGGCAGGTAGAAGGAAGGGGTGTCCGGTGAGGTGTTCTGGGGGTCTCTCCCTTTCGGTGAGTTAGTGCCGTCCCCGTGGCATAGAGCATCTTGGGAACTCGCCGCCTGTCTGTCTCTCTCATCCCCGGTAGCGGACCAACACAACCGCCACCGGGTACAACTTTCTCCAGGGAACCCCAGTTCTCAGCTCCATTCCCCTCCTCTAGGTGTTATCAGCCCTGGTCTCGTGGCATCTCCTCAACAGGAGCTGTTCTCTGGACGTCTGCACTCCCTTGCAGCCCCTGACGTTCTGCCTAAAACTTCTTTGTGCTCTGCACTAAACTCACTCCTTCAGGCCCCCTCCCCTTGGTTGTCATGGGGACCTGCCTGTGTCCAGCCACCTGCTCATTAAGGAGACAGGATGAGTCATGGACTCAGAACAAACTTCATGCTGCAAATGCTGTTAACTCCTTCCTGCCAGTGTGATATTAGTGTGTGTTGTGGGGACCCTTCTTCCTCCTGCCCGGGAAAAATGGGGTAACATTTAATACCCTGTAACGACCCGTTTACAGGGGCGTTACATACTCACAGTTAAATAATCATACACATGTACAGTGGTAAACCAAGTTGCCAGTGACCAGTCGCCTTTGGTGGGTGTATTTGGGTCCCACACCCAAGTGTAGCAAACAGGGGTCCCTTCCTCCTGCACTCTGTCTTTGTGTCTTCTGTGCGACGACTCCACATGGAACGGGGAAGTCCACTCCCGGTACTGTGTATGTTTGGGAGCTGTGGCCCGCGAAATCTGACCCTTGGGATTTCTGTGGGTTCTGACAGACACCATATCCCCTGCGTTGGGCTTCCGTTTCGCTCTCTGGTCTTCTGGAGAACAAGGCCTGAAACCTCGTCCTCTGCTGATTGATTAACAAGGGGCATGCAACCTTCCTTGTCCTAGGGTCCAGGCACCCCATCTGTGCACGGCCTCCGGAACGGATTTCCGCTGTCAGCACCAGCGGGCTACAACCCTGCCCCGGTCCACTTTAGGTCTCCCGCGACTGGATCTCTGTCGCCTGTGGCCCTGTTTATTGTCTGCCACCTAGCCGGGTAGTCCAGGGGCCCCTACCCCTGACTCCACTTCTCTGTCAGCACTTCACTACTCCTCAACTCCCACTGTCAACTGTCAGCTTAAACTCTCCAACTTGAACTGTCGTATTCCCGCCCCTGACACCTCAAGACCCCTAGGTGGGCGTTCTCATCCACCTGATCCCGCCCACTGGTGTGCCTTTATTATCATGAGGGGGTGGCTAGGCTTTAATGGCTGTGTGTTGTACCTGGGTGTGGGTTTTTGATCGTATCAAGGAGGGTGGACTACTTCTGTGACTACCTGCTTTTGCCAGGGCGTTACACTCCCCCTTGGTTGAATACAGCCCATCCACGGGCTGTCCCGCCACTGACATTTATTTTTTTCTACTTCTGCAATTGAAAACGTAACAAGCATAAACATTAGAAAAACATTTGTAAAACTTTTCATCCCTTAAGGGAGGCACATCACTTAAACGTTGCAAAGAACAAGAAAAACATCATCTCCTTCTTCCCTTTCACCCGCCACCCAAAACACCTGAACCCACCCTCGGTGGCACCGCTAGTCACAGGTGTCACACCGTCTCGAGTCCCTGTGGGTGTCCAGAATGTCTGGGTAAAAGTCCCTTTCCCGCCAGTCCACCCCAAGAGTTCCACGGCCCGGAACCCTTGGCCTGGAGGTTAGCCACCGGTTTCAGTGATGACTGGGCCTCGGCTGACTCCACCGCAGGCCCTTCCTCCAACCAACCTCACCAGAGGCATTACAGTCCTGGTGGTGGAGCAACAAGGAGGTAGATGGGGGTTATTTAGAAGGCCCAAGGCAGTTTTTTTGGGTGGCTTCGCCAGTCCTGAAGCCATGGTCCATGGTTAACTCTAAACAGGGTACAACATCAGATTAACTGAAGAAGGGTAGCCGGAATCCGCTACCTACACCTTTTCTTTAAACAAATCAGGTGAAGTACACGGTTAATTAGCATTTGCTTATATACATACATTGCTATATACAAGAATAAATGTCGCGGGCGGAGGAGGGGACGCTGCGCTCTCCCACTGCTCGGGTCCGGCTGCTGCTGCTGCTCGGTGGTGGCTCGAGCGGTGGGCCGGATCCCGGGGACTCGAGCGGCGTTCCTCGCCCGTGAGTGAAAGGGGGGGGGATTGATTATGGGGATGTTTGGTTCTTGTCCGTGACGCCACCCACGGTTGTGGTGAGGTTGTGACACCACCGCTGCTCTGGACGGGGATCCCGGGATCGGTGACAGGGAGCAGCTTTGATGTTAGTTCTCCCCTCCGTGGGTAGGGGGTTGGTTGTCCCGGGGCCCGGTGATGGGGTAGGGATGGATGGCAGGCGGGTTACGGGGCCTGGCAAGGTGCAGGGTCGCAGGGGCAGCGCTGTGCCGCACGGCACGGTGGTACTCACTCAGCCCAAGGATGTACACAGAGTCTCTGATGAAACAAACGGCAGGATGGACGGGTCCCACAGGCGGCTGCGGTGTTGTGTCTCCCGGCAGGTTGATGGTGACTGCCTTTCCCTGCACCTATGTAGTGTAAACGTTTCCAATGGGTTCCCACCGGTAACCCGCTCCCCAGCTTGGATGGGTGCTGGAGGAGCCCCTTTTGCCCGCAGGCTCTGGCCCTGGGAACTTTAGCCTTGGCGGTGACTGTGTTTCCCTCTCTCGGTTGGACGGTTGCCTTCTGTCGGGACTTGGCTGCTGGGAAACCCAGGAGGTTCCCTTCGCTAACGAATTTGGCAAATTCACGGCGACTCCTAGCCTTGCCGGGGTCCGTAAGCCCCTGCCGGATGGTGCTGGCTTCTCTTTGTGTACCGGTCCGGTACCGCCGGGCCACCGCCTGTCCACGGTCCTTACGGTAAACTCCGATAGGTCACTCCTGCAGACGGTCACCACCGTCTGCCAACCTTGCTGATCTGTCCGGGCCACACACCCGGACCTACTTCAGGCTGCTTAACTGCCAGTTTACTCCTCTCTCAACTCTACTCAAAACTGATCTCTTCTCTCTCCTCAACCCATCTGCCTGCTTTTCCCGCCTCCAGGACTGTGAACTCCTCGGTGGGCGGGACCAACCGCCTGGCCCACCCCCTGGTGTGAACATCAGCCCCTGGAGGAAGGCAACAAGGGTTTTGTGTCTGACTTTGGTGTGCCTGACCGGGAGTGTGGGGTGTGTTGGTGTTGTTCTCTGTGGCCCCTGGCTTGTCCAGGGCGCCACACATACAGGCACCACTCACTCCCTATATCTGAGCGGTGGATAACCTAGGTTAGAACGTGTGGACCTCCTTAGCCTTACATTTTCTCCTAGGCTTGGTGGGGTAGAATTATCTATGGGTTCCTCACTCCTAGTGATGGGTACAGTAGGTAGAGACCTACGAGGGCGTGACATAGATGTTGGTGCATCTCTAGGTGTGCGGTCACCCTCAGCTCCTGTGCATGAGGTGCAGTCTGGAGCCGCCTGCTGTGTACGGTCACCCTCAGCTGCTGTGCATGAGGTGCAGTCTGGAGCCGCCTGCAGTGTGCAATCACCCTCAGCTGCTGTACATGAGGTGCAGTCTGGAGCCGCCTGCTGTGTGCGGTCACCCTCAGCTGCTGTGCATGAGGTGCAGTCTGGAGCCGCCTGCTGTGTGCGGTCACCCTCAGCTGCTATGCATGACGTGCAGTCTGGAGCCACCTGCTGTGTGCGGTCACCCTCAGCTGCTGTGCATGCGGTGCAGTCTGGAGCCGCCTGCTGTGTACGGTCACCCTCAGCTGCTCTGCATGAGGTGTAGTCTGGAGCCTCCTGCTGTGTGCGGTCACCCTCAGCTGCTGTGCATGAGGTGCAGTCTGGAGCCGCCTGCTGTGTGCGGTCACCCTCAGCTGCTGTGCATGCGGTGCAGTCTGGAGCCGCCTGCTGTGTGCGGTCACCCTCAGCTGCTCTGCATGAGGTGCAGTCTGGAGCCGCCTGCTGTGTGCGGTCACCCTCAGCTGCTCTGCATGAGGTGCAGTCTGGAGCCTCCTGCTGTGTGCGGTCACCCTCAGCTGCTCTGCATGAGGTGCAGTCTGGAGCCGCCTGCTGTGTGCGGTCACCCTCAGCTGCTCTGCATGAGGTGCAGTCTGGAGCCGCCTGCTGTGTGCGGTCACCCTCAGCTGCTCTGCATGAGGTGCAGTCTGGAGCCTCCTGCTGTGTGCGGTCACCCTCAGCTGCTCTGCATGAGGTGCAGTCTGGAGCCTCCTGCTGTGTGCGGTCACCCTCAGCTGCTCTGCATGAGGTGCAGTCTGGAGCCGCCTGCTGTGTGCGGTCACCCTCAGCTGCTCTGCATGAGGTGCAGTCTGGAGCCTCCTGCTGTGTGCGGTCACCCTCAGCTGCTCTGCATGAGGTGCAGTCTGGAGCCGCCTGCTGTGTGCGGTCACCCTCAGCTGCTCTGCATGAGGTGCAGTCTGGAGCCTCCTGCTGTGTGCGGTCACCCTCAGCTGCTGTACATGAGGTGCAGTCTGGAGCCTCCTGCTGTGTGCGGTCACCCTCAGCTGCTCTGCATGAGGTGCAGTCTGGAGCCGCCTGCTGTGTGCGGTCACCCTCAGCTGCTCTGCATGAGGTGCAGTCTGGAGCCGCCTGCTGTGTGCGGTCACCCTCAGCTGCTCTGCATGAGGTGCAGTCTGGAGCCTCCTGCTGTGTGCGGTCACCCTCAGCTGCTGTACATGAGGTGCAGTCTGGAGCCTCCTGCTGTGTGCGGTCACCCTCAGCTGCTCTGCATGAGGTGCAGTCTGGAGCCGCCTGCTGTGTGCGGTCACCCTCAGCTGCTCTGCATGAGGTGCAGTCTGGAGCCGCCTGCTGTGTGCGGTCACCCTCAGCTGCTCTGCATGAGGTGCAGTCTGGAGCCGCCTGCTGTGTGCGGTCACCCTCAGCTGCTCTGCATGAGGTGCAGTCTGGAGCCTCCTGCTGTGTGCGGTCACCCTCAGCTGCTCTGCATGAGGTGCAGTCTGGAGCCGCCTGCTGTGTGCGGTCACCCTCAGCTGCTCTGCATGAGGTGCAGTCTGGAGCCGCCAGCTGTGTGTGGTCACCCTCAGCTCCTGAGCATGAGGTGCAGTCTGGAGCCGCCTGCTGTGTGCGGTCACCCTCAGCTGCTGTGCATGAGGTGTAGTCTGGAGCCGCCAGCTGTGTGTGGTCACCCTCAGCTCCTGAGCATGAAGTTATATAAAATGTCCCTGAGCTGAGATAATCTTATATATATGTCCCTGCTGTGTACTGTGTAATGGCTGTGTCTGACTGTACAGGGACATGGTCTTACCACATCTCCTGGGCTGGGGGAGTATACAGATATTACAGCAAGGAATCACAAATAATTCTGTGAGGTGAAACATTTTTTTTTTATAACAGCTAAGGAAATGTTTTACCTCACAGAAAACAGCAGCTATGATCCCGTGTTGTAATTTCTTTTTACTCTTTCGTGTCCCCCCTCCCCAGGAGCTGTGGTATGCAATGAATAATCAGCCAGCGATTCCGTCTGTGATCCCCCGGACCCCATAGAACTGTATAAGAAACAACATCTCTGGGATTTCTTTGCAGACATCACAGATCCAAGAAAAAACCCCAGAGAAGACAAGCCCCAAAGAATATAATGGGTTAGTCTGCCATCCGTGAAAACCACATAGAGAAGACGTGACGTATGGAAGTGTGAATGAGGCCCGAGCCCACCACATTCCTGTATGCTGAATGAGGCTGAGCCCACCACATCCCTGTATGCTGAATGAGGCTGAGCCCACCACATCCCTGTATGCTGAATGAGCCCCGAGCCCACCACATCCCTGTATGCTGAATGAGGCAGAGCCCACCACATCCCTGTATGCTGAATGAGGCTGAGCCCACCACATCCCCTGTATGCTGAATGAGGCCCGAGCCCACCACATCCCTGTATGCTGAATGAGGCTGAGCCCACCACATCCCTGTATGCTGAATGAGGCTGAGCCCACCACATCCCTGTATGCTGAATGAGGCTGAGCCCACCACATCCCTGTATGCTGAATGAGGCTCGAGCCCACCACATCCCTGTATGCTGAATGAGGCCCGAGCCCACCACATCCCTTTATGCTGAATGAGGCCGAGCCCACCACATCCCTGTATGCTGAATGAGGCCGAGCCCACCACATCCCTGTATGCTGAATGAGCCCCGAGCCCACCACATCCCTGTATGCTGAATGAGCCCCGAGCCCACAACATCCCTGTATGCTGAATGAGGCTGAGCCCACCACATCCCTGTATGCTGAATGAGCCCCGAGCCCACCACATCCCTGTATGCTGAATGAGGCCGAGCCCACCACATCCCTGTATGCTGAATGAGCCCCGAGCCCACAACATCCCTGTATGCTGAATGAGGCTGAACCCACCACATCCCTGTATGCTGAATGAGCCCCGAGCCCACCACATCCCTGTATGCTGAATGAGGCTGAGCCCACCACATCCCTGTATGCTGAATGAGCCCCGAGCCCACCACATCCCTGTATGCTGAATGAGCCCCGAGCCCACCACATCCCTGTATGCTGAATGAGCCCCGAGCCCACCACATCCCCTGTATGCTGAATGAGCCCTGAGCCCACCACATCCCTGTATGCTGAATGAGGCTGAGCCCACCACATCCCCTGTATGCTGAATGAGGCTGAGCCCACCACATCCCTGTATGCTGAATGAGGGTGAGCCCACCACATCCCCTGTATGCTGAATGAGGCTGAGCCCACCACATCCCTGTATGCTGAATGAGGCTGAGCCCACCACATCCCTGTATGCTGAATGAGGCCCGAGCCCACCACATCCCTGTATGCTGAATGAGGCTGAGCCCACCACATCCCTGTATACTGAATGAGCCCCGAGCCCACCACATCCCTGTATGCTGAATGAGGCCCGAGCCCACCACATCCCTTTATGCTGAATGAGGCTGAGCCCACCACATCCCCTGTATCCTGAATGAGGCTGAGCCCACCACATCCCGTTATGCTGAATGAGGCCGAGCCCACCACATACCTGTATGCTGAATGAGCCCCGAGCCCACCACATACCTGTATACTGAATGAGGCTGAGCCCACCACATCTCTGTATGCTGAATGAGGCTGAGCCCACCACATCCCTGTATGCTGAATGAGGCTGAGCCCACCACATCCCTGTATGCTGAATGAGGCTGAGCCCACCACATCCCTGTATGCTGAATGAGGCTGAGCCCACCACATCCCTGTATGCTGAATGAGGCTGAGCCCACGACATCCCTGTATGCTGAATGAGGCTGAGCCCACCACATCCCTGTATGCTGAATGAGGCTGAGCCCACCACATCCCTGTATGCTGAATGAGGCTGAGCCCACCACATCCCTGTATGCTGAATGAGGCTGAGCCCACCACATCCCTGTATGCTGAATGATGCTGAGCCCACCACATCCCTGTATGCTGAATGAGTCTGAGCCCACCACATCCCCTGTATGCTGAATGAGGCCCGAGCCCACCACATCCCTGTATGCTGAATGATGCTGAGCCCACCACATCCCTGTATACTGAATGAGCCCCGAGCCCACCACATCCCTGTATGCTGAATGAGGCTGAGCCCACCACATCCCTGTATGCTGAATGAGGGTGAGCCCACCACATCCCTGTATACTGAATGAGGGTGAGCCCACCACATCCCTGTATGCTGAATGAGGCTGAGCCCACCACATCCCTGTATACTGAATGAGCCCCGAGCCCACCACATCCCTGTATGCTGAATGAGGCTGAGCCCACCACATCCCTGTATGCTGAATGAGGCTGAGCCCACCACATCCCTGTATGCTGAATAAGGCCCGAGCCCACCACATCCCTGTATGCTGAATGAGGCTGAGCCCACCACATCCCTGTATACTGAATGAGGCTGAGCCCACCACATCCCTGTATGCTGAATGAGGCTGAGCCCACCACATCCCTGTATGCTGAATGAGGCTGAGCCCACCACATCCCTGTATACTGAATGAGGCTGAGCCCACCACATACCTGTATGCTGAATGAGGCTGAGCCCACCACATACCTGTATGCTGAATGAGGCTGAGCCCACCACATCCCTGTATACTGAATGAGCCCCGAGCCCACCACATCCCTGTATGCTGAATGAGGCCAGAGCCCACCACATCCCTGTATGCTGAATGAGGCCAGAGCCCACCACATCCCTGTATGCTGAATGAGGCTGAGCCCACCACATCCCTGTATACTGAATGAGGCTGAGCCCACCACATCCCTGTATGCTGAATGAGGCTGAGCCCACCACATCCCTGTATGCTGAATGAGGCTGAGCCCACCACATCCCTGTATACTGAATGAGGCTGAGCCCACCACATCCCTGTATGCTGAATGAGGCTGAGCCCACCACATCCCTGTATGCTGAATGATGCTGAGCCCACCACATCCCTGTATACTGAATGAGGCTGAGCCCACCACATCCCTGTATGCTGAATGAGGCTGAGCCCACCACATCCCTGTATGCTGAATGAGGCTGAGCCCACCACATCCCTGTATGCTGAATGAGGCTGAGCCCACCACATCCCTGTATGCTGAATGAGGCTGAGCCCACCACATCCCTGTATGCTGAATGATGCCGAGCCCACCACATCCCTGTATGCCGAATGAGGCCCGAGCCCACCTCATCCCTGTATGCTGAATGATGCTGAGCCCACCACATCCCTGTATGCTGAATGAGACTGAGCCCACCACATCCCTGTATGCTGAATGAGGCCCGAGCCCACCACATCCCTGTATGCTGAATGAGGCTGAGCCCACCACATCCCTGTATGCTGAATGAGGCTGAGCCCACCACATCCCTATATGCTGAATGATGCTGAGCCCACCACATCCCTGTATGCTGAATGAGGGTGAGCCCACCACATCCCTGTATGCTGAATGAGGCTGAGCCCACCACATCCCTGTATGCTGAATGAGGCTGAGCCCACCACATCCCTGTATGCTGAATGAGGCTGAGCCCACCACATCCCCTGTATCCTGAATGAGGCCGAGCCCACCACATACCTGTATGCTGAATGAGGCTGAGCCCACCACATCCCTGTATGCTGAATGAGTCTGAGCCCACCACATCCCCTGTATGCTGAATGAGGCTGAGCCCACCACATCCCTGTATGCTGAATGATGCTGAGCCCACCACATCCCTGTATGCTGAATGAGGCTGAGCCCACCACATCCCTGTATACTGAATGAGGCTGAGCCCACCACATCCCTGTATGCTGAATGAGGCCCGAGCCCACCACATCCCTGTATGCTGAATGAGGCTCAAGCCCACCACATCCCTGTATGCTGAATGAGGCCCGAGCCCACCACATCCCTGTATGCTGAATGAGGCTGAGCCCACCACATCCCTGTATACTGAATGAGCCCCGAGCCCACCACATCCCTGTATGCTGAATGAGGCCAGAGCCCACCGCATCCCTGTATGCTGAATGAGGCCAGAGCCCACCACATCCCTGTATGCTGAATGAGGCTGAGCCCACCACATCTCTGTATGCTGAATGAGGCCCGAGCCCACCACATCCCTGTATGCTGAATGAGGCTGAGCCCACCACATCCCTGTATGCTGAATGAGGCTGAGCCCACCACATCCCTGTATACTGAATGAGCCCCGAGCCCACCACATCCCTGTATGCTGAATGAGGCTGAGCCCACCACATCCCTGTATGCTGAATGAGGCTGAGCCCACCACATCCCTGTATGCTGAATGAGGCTGAGCCCACCACATCTCTGTATGCTGCATGAGGCCCGAGCCCACCACATCCCTGTATGCTGAATGAGGCTGAGCCCACCACATCCCTGTATGCTGAATGAGGCTGAGCCCACCACATCCCTGTATGCTGAATGAGGCTGAGCCCACCACATCCCTGTATGCTGAATGAGGCTGAGCCCACCACATCCCCTGTATGCTGAATGAGGCTGAGCCCACCACATACCTGTATGCTGAATGAGGCTGAGCCCACCACATCCCTGTATGCTGAATGATGCTGAGCCCACCACATTCCTGTATGCTGAATGATGCTGAGCCCACCACATCCCTGTATGCTGAATGATGCTGAGCCCACCACATCCCCTGTATCCTGAATGAGGCTGAGCCCACCACATACCTGTATGCTGAATGAGGCTGAGCCCACCACATCCCTGTATGCTGAATGAGGCTGAGCCCACCACATCCCTGTATACTGAATGAGCCCCGAGCCCACCACATCCCTGTATGCTGAATGAGGCTGAGCCCACCACATCCCTGTATACTGAATGAGCCCCGAGCCCACCACATCCCTGTATACTGAATGAGCCCCGAGCCCACCACATCCCTGTATGCTGAATGAGGCCAGAGCCCACCACATCCCTGTATGCTGAATGAGGCCAGAGCCCACCACATCCCTGTATGCTGAATGAGGCTGAGCCCACCACATCCATGTATGCTGAATGAGGCTGAGCCCACCACATCCCTGTATACTGAATGAGGCTGAGCCCACCACATCCCTGTATGCTGAATGAGGGTGAGCCCACCACATCCCTGTATGCTGAATGAGGCTGAGCCCACCACATCCCTGTATGCTGAATGAGGCTGAGCCCACCACATCCCTGTATGCTGAATGAGGCTGAGCCCACCACATCCCTGTATGCTGAATGAGTCTGAGCCCACCACATCCCTGTATGCTGAATGAGGCCGAGCCCACCACATACCTGTATCCTGAATGATGCCGAGCCCACCACATCCCTGTATGCCGAATGAGGCCCGAGCCCACCTCATCCCTGTATGCTGAATGATGCTGAGCCCACCACATCCCTGTATGCTGAATGAGACTGAGCCCACCACATCCCTGTATGCTGAATGAGGCCCGAGCCCACCACATCCCTGTATGCTGAATGAGGCTGAGCCCACCACATCCCTGTATACTGAATGAGCCCCGAGCCCACCACATCCCTGTATGCTGAATGTGACTGAGCCCACCACATACCTGTATGCTGAATGAGGCTGAGCCCACCACATCCCTGTATGCTGAATGAGGCTGAGCCCACCACATCCCTGTATACTGAATGATGCTGAGCCCACCACATCCCTGTATGCTGAATGAGGCCCGAGCCCACCACATCCCTGTATGCTGAATGTGACTGAGCCCACCACATCCCTGTATGCTGAATGAGGCTGAGCCCACCACATCCCTGTATGCTGAATGAGGCTGAGCCCACCACATCCCTGTATGCTGAATGAGGCTGAGCCCACCACATCCCTGTATGCTGAATGAGGCTGAGCCCACCACATCCCTGTATGCTGAATGAGGCTGAGCCCACCTCATCCCTGTATGCTGAATGATGCTGAGCCCACCACATCCCTGTATGCTGAATGAGGCTGAGCCCACCACATCCCTGTATGCTGAATGAGGCTGAGCCCACCACATCCCTGTATGCTGAATGATGCTGAGCCCGCCACATCCCCTGTATGCTGAATGAGGCTGAGCCCACCACATTCCTGTATGCAGAATGAGGCTGAGCCCACCACATCCCTGTATACTGAATGAGGCTGAGCCCACCACATCCCTGTATGCTGAATGAGGCTCAAGCCCACCACATCCCTGTATGCTGAATGAGGCTAAGCCCACCACACCCCTGTATGCTGAATGAGGCTGAGCCCACCACATCCCTGTATGCTGAATGAGCCCCGAGCCCACCACATCCCTGTATGCTGAATGAGGCTGAGCCCACCACATCCCTGTATGCTGAATGAGCCCCGAGCCCACCACATCCCTGTATGCTGAATGAGCCCCGAGCCCACCACATCCCTGTATGCTGAATGAGGCTGAGCCCACCACATACCTGTATGCTGAATGAGGCTGAGCCCACCACATCCCTGTATGCTGAATGAGGCTGAGCCCACCACATCCCTGTATGCTGAATGAAGCTGAGCCCACCACATCCCCTGTATGCTGAATTAGGCTGAGCCCACCACATCCCTGTATGCTGAATGAGGCTGAGCCCACCACATCCCTGTATACTGAATGAAGCTGAGCCCACCACATCCCTGTATGCTGAATGAGGCTGAGCCCACCACATACCTGTATGCTGAATGAGGCTGAGCCCACCACATCCCTGTATGCTGAATGAGCCCCGAGCCCACCACATCCCTGTATGCTGAATGAGCCCCGAGCCCACCACATCCCTGTATGCTGAATGAGCCCCGAGCCCACCACATCCCTGTATACTGAATGAGGCTGAGCCCACCACATCCCTGTATACTGAATGAGGCTGAGCCCACCACATCCCTGTATACTGAATGAGGCTGAGCCCACCACATCCCCTTTATGCTGAATGAGCCCCGAGCCCACCACATCCCCTGTATGCTGAATGAGGCTGAGCCCACCACATCCCTGTATGCTGAATGAGGCTGAGCCCACCACATCCCCTGTATGCTGAATGAGGCTGAGCCCACCACATCCCTGTATGCTGAATGAGGCTGAGCCCACCACATCCCTGTATGCTGAATGAGGCTGAGCCCACCCCATCCCTGTATACTGAATGAGGCTGAGCCCACCACATCCCTGTATGCTGAATGAGGCTGAGCCCACCACATCCCTGTATGCTGAATGAGGCTGAGCCCACCACATCCCCTGTATGCTGAATGAGGCTCAAGCCCACCACATCCCTGTATGCTGAATGAGACTGAGCCCACCACATCCCTGTATGCTGAATGAGGCTGAGCCCACCACATCCCTGTATGCTGAATGAGGCTGAGCCCACCACATCCCTGTATGCTGAATGAGGCTGAGCCCACCACATCCCTGTATGCTGAATGAGGGTGAGCCCACCACATCCCCTGTATGCTGAATGAGGCTGAGCCCACCACATCCCTGTATGCTGAATGAGGCTGAGCCCACCACATCCCTGTATGCTGAATGAGGCTGAGCCCACCACATCCCTGTATACTGAATGAGCCCCGAGCCCACCACATCCCTGTATGCTGAATGAGGCCCGAGCCCACCACATCCCTGTATGCTGAATGAGGCCCGAGCCCACCACATCCCTGTATGCTGAATGAGGCTGAGCCCACCACATCCCTGTATGCTGAATGAGGCCCGAGCCCACCACATCCCTTTATGCTGAATGAGGCTGAGCCCACCACATCCCTGTATCCTGAATGAGGCTGAGCCCACCACATCCCGTTATGCTGAATGAGGCCGAGCCCGCCACATACCTGTATGCTGAATGAGCCCCGAGCCCACCACATACCTGTATACTGAATGAGGCTGAGCCCACCACATCTCTGTATGCTGAATGAGGCTGAGCCCACCACATCCCTGTATGCTGAATGAGGCTGAGGCCACCACATCCCTGTATACTGAATGAGGCTGAGCCCACCACATCCCTGTATGCTGAATGAGGCTGAGGCCACCACATCCCTGTATACTGAATGAGGCCCGAGCCCACCTCATCCCTGTATGCTGAATGATGCTGAGCCCACCACATCCCTGTATGCTGAATGAGGCTGAGCCCACCACATCCCTGTATGCTGAATGAGGCCTGAGCCCACCACATCCCTGTATACTGAATGATGCTGAGCCCACCACATCCCTGTATGCTGAATGAGGCTGAGCCCAGCACATCCCTGTATGCTGAATGAGGCTGAGCCCACCACATCCCTGTATGCTGAATGAGGCTGAGCCCACCACATCCCTGTATGCTGAATGAGGCTGAGCCCACCACATCCCTGTATGCTGAATGAGGCTGAGCCCACCACATCCCTGTATGCTGAATGAGGCTGAGCCCACCACATCCCTGTATGCTGAATGAGGCCCGAGCCCACCACATCCCTGTATGCTGAATGATGCTGAGCCCACCACATCCCTGTATACTGAATGAGCCCCGAGCCCACCACATCCCTGTATGCTGAATGAGGCTGAGCCCACCACATGCCTGTATGCTGAATGAGGCTGAGCCCACCACATCCCTGTATGCTGAATGAGGCTGAGCCCACCACATCCCTGTATACTGAATGAGCCCCGAGCCCACCACATCCCTGTATGCTGAATGAGGCTGAGCCCACCACATCCCTGTATGCTGAATGAGGCTGAGCCCACCACATCTCTGTATGCTGAATGAGGCCCGAGCCCACCACATCCCTGTATGCTGAATGAGGCTGAGCCCACCACATCCCTGTATACTGAATGAGGCTGAGCCCACCACATCCCTGTATGCTGAATGAGGCTGAGCCCACCACATCCCTGTATGCTGAATGAGGCTGAGCCCACCACATCCCTGTATACTGAATGAGCCCCGAGCCCACCACATCCCTGTATGCTGAATGAGGCTGAGCCCACCACATACCTGTATGCTGAATGAGGCTGAGCCCACCACATCCCTGTATACTGAATGAGCCCCGAGCCCACCACATCCCTGTATGCTGAATGAGGCCAGAGCCCACCACATCCCTGTATGCTGAATGAGGCCAGAGCCCACCACATCCCTGTATGCAGAATGAGGCTGAGCCCACCACATCCCTGTATGCTGAATGAGGCTGAGCCCACCACATCCCTGTATGCTGAATGAGGCTGAGCCCACCACATCCCTGTATGCTGAATGAGGCTGAGCCCACCACATCCCTGTATGCTGAATGAGGCTGAGCCCACCACATCCCTGTATGCTGAATGAGGCTGAGCCCACCACATCCCTGTATGCTGAATGAGGCTGAGCCCACCACATCCCTGTATGCTGAATGAGGCTGAGCCCACCACATCCCCTGTATCCTGAATGAGGCCGAGCCCACCACATCCCTGTATGCTGAATGAGGCTGAGCCCACCACATCCCTGTATGCTGAATGAGGCTGAGCCCACCACATCCCTGTATCCTGAATGAGGCTGAGCCCACCACATCCCTGTATGCTGAATGAGGCTGAGCCCACCACATCCCTGTATGCTGAATGATGCCGAGCCCACCACATCCCTGTATGCTGAATGAGGCCCGAGCCCACCTCATCCCTGTATGCTGAATGATGCTGAGCCCACCACATCCCTGTATGCTGAATGAGACTGAGCCCACCACATCCCTGTATGCTGAATGAGGCTGAGCCCACCACATCCCTGTATGCTGAATGAAGCTGAGCCCACCACATCCCTGTATGCTGAATGAGGCTGAGCCCACCACATCCCTGTATACTGAATGAGGCTGAGCCCACCACATCCCTGTATGCTGAATGAGGCTGAGCCCACCACATCCCTGTATGCTGAATGAGGCTGAGCCCACCACATCCCTGTATGCTGAATGATGCTGAGCCCACCACATCCCTGTATGCTGAATGAGGCTGAGCCCACCACATACCTGTATGCTGAATGAGGCTGAGCCCACCACATCCCTGTATGCTGAATGAGGCTGAGCCCACCACATCCCTGTATGCTGAATGAGGCTGAGCCCACCACATACCTGTATGCTGAATGAGGCTGAGCCCACCACATACCTGTATACTGAATGAAGCTGAGCCCACCACATCCCTGTATGCTGAATGAAGCTGAGCCCACCACATCCCCTGTATGCTGAATGAGGCTGAGCCCACCACATCCCTGTATGCTGAATGAGGCTGAGCCCACCACATCCCTGTATGCTGAATGAGGCTGAGCCCACCACATCCCTGTATGCTGAATGAGGCTGAGCCCACCACATCCCTGTATGCTGAATGAGGCTGAGCCCACCACATCCCTGTATGCTGAATGAAGCTGAGCCCACCACATCCCCTGTATGCTGAATTAGGCTGAGCCCACCACATCCCTGTATGCTGAATGAGGCTGAGCCCACCACATCCCTGTATGCTGAATGAGGCTGAGCCCACCACATCCCTGTATGCTGAATGAGGCCCGAGCCCACCACATCCCTGTATGCTGAATGAGGCCGAGCCCACCACATCCCTGTATGCTGAATGAGGCTGAGCCCACCACATCCCTGTATGCTGAATGAGACTGAACCCACCACATCCCTGTATGCTGAATGAGGCTGAGCCCACCACATCCCTGTATGCTGAATGAGGCTGAGCCCACCACATCCCTGTATGCTGAATGATGCTGAGCCCACCACATCCCTGTATGCTGAATGAGGCTGAGCCCACCACATCCCTGTATGCTGAATGAGGCCGAGCCCACCACATCCCTGTATGCTGAATGAGGCCGAGCCCACCACACCCCTGTATGCTGAATGAGGCTGAGCCCACCACATCCCTGTATGCTGAATGAGGCCGAGCCCACCACATCCCTGTATGCTGAATGAGGCTGAGCCCACCACATCCCTGTATGCTGAATGAGGCTGAGCCCACCACATCCCTGTATGCTGAATGAGGCTGAGCCCACCACATCCCTGTATGCTGAATGAGGCTGAGCCCACCACATCCCTGTATGCTGAATGATGCTGAGCCCACCACATCCCTGTATGCTGAATGAGGCTGAGCCCACCACATCCCTGTATGCTGAATGATGCTGAGCCCACCACATCCCTGTATGCTGAATGAGGCTGAGCCCACCACATCCCTGTATACTGAATGAGGCCGAGCCCACCACATCCCTGTATGCTTTATATACACATGTTATACACTCAGGTATGTATATGCACCCGCACAGTATACACAGGTATGGACAGGCACAAATGTGCACACAACCCACATACGCTCAACACATGTCCACACAACTTACCTTATGCAGTGAAATATCAGCAGCTGAAGACTCCGGACACAGCACACCTCCTCCGCACACTGTCTGTCCTCACCAGGAACCACAGTGACAGAAGCTCTGTGAGGAGGTGCTAAGAAAGCCGGGGAGGGGCAGGTGTTAAGGAGCCACAGACACATATATTAAGAAATGTGACTATATAGTGATGCCAATGCTTTTTTCTCCGATTCTCCTAAGTGGTGGATGCAGACGTGTGGGCTCACTCTCCAGACGTCACATTTTATTGTTATTTGTGACAGATCTGTACCGCCCCACACTCGGTGGCAACCTAGCCGTTCGGATCCGGACTCGCCGTGTGGTGGCTTGAGCGTCTCCGGACCCGGGGGCCCTGTAGTCCACTTCGATCTGAAAGGGGGGCTGGCGCTTTAAGGGGACATAGGTGTACGGCCGGAGCCGTGTTTGAGTGCGTGACGCCACACACGGGTCATGGTGAACGTGGACACCACCGCTGCGGTTACTGGGCACCCGGGGGAGATGTTGCGCAGCAAGATGTTATCCCCTCTGTGGGTAGGGATGGTGGCCCCGGGACCCGTTGGGGTTTTTGTGTTGTGCGGTGCAGGGAGGTGCGCGGCCGGGGGGGCACTGTTGTACTCACGATTAGTAACACACACACAAGTCTCTGGTAAACCAAGGTGATGGTGTTCGGTGCCCGCAGCCGGCTGCGTCTGGTCCCCCACCCGGTTGGTGGTCTCTGCCTTTCTCCTGCACCGTGTTGTGTTATGTGGGCTGCCTGCGCTTCAGCGACAGGGAGTCCGCTCCCCATCTTTGTGGATGTCGGGAGAGCCCTTTGCCCGCAGACGCTGGCCCGTGGGATCTCTCTGCCTGTGCGGTGGCTTTCTATCCCCCTCGTTGGGCTGTTGTCTTCATTCGGGACTTTGGGTGGGAAAAGACCTATAGTCCAGGCCGCAATCAGTTAATTAACTCAGTCCAGTAGCTTCTGGACCTCGTTTCAGGGTCTGAGTACCCCCCTTTGTGCTCCGGTTTCCGAGTTGGTTCCCCGGGTCGGTACCGGCGGGCCACTACACTGTCCCAGTCCACCACGGTTCCACCGAGCTGTCTTCCCGGCTCTTGCAGGCTGAGGCCACCGTATGCCCCCTAGCCAAAGGTGCCCGGGCTCCAACCCTGGCACCTGTCAGACTGCCGCAGACCTGGGCACAGGCCTACCTCCACTCTCCAACTCCTCCTAACTAGACTCTTTGACTTCCAGACTCATCTGACTTGAGTTTCCCTACCTCAGGCTCTCTGAACTCCTCGGTGGGCGTGGCCAACCGCCTGGCTCCACCCCCTGGTGTGCCCATCAAGCCCTGAGGGGGGTGACTAGGGTTTTAATGGTTGGCTGATGACATCTTTTTAGGGGACAGGTGTTATGCGGGGCACTAACTCTGACTACCTGGCTAGTCCAGGGCGTCACACTCCCCCTTGGTTAACAACAGACCGTCCGCGGGCTGTCCGACCACCACCGTTTATTTTCTGTTGTAACTGCAAAAGATAAAAGGTAACATGTACAAATATAATAACATTATTTACAGCAAATATACTTATAGATTTCTTCCCTTGTGGGAGGTGCATGCTTAAACATTGCCAACATTTTTATTAAACCAGGAATGGGACGGGACCGGGACCTTTCATTTGCCCACCCAAGCAAACCTAGCCCTGATGCTGCCTCTAAGAACTAGGTCAGTACTCCTTTTCCCCAGCCCAGGAGATGGATTCAGGTCTGGGTATTGCCCACACGGGCCGGGTAATAAGTTCCTTACCCGACAGTTTCTCAGAGGCCCCACGTGCAGGGGACCCCTGGCCCGGAGGGTAGTCACCGTTTTCTTTGGTGATGGGACCCCGGCCTCCTCTGCCGCAGGCCCTTCCTCCAACCAGCCTCTCCGGAGACTGTAGGACCTGGAAGGTTGGTCCCGGACTATTTACAAACCCAATAGTTTTTTCTGCGAGTTCTCGGCCATGTCTATGGTAAATAGGGGGTAATCAATGGGGATCAGCAAGGTCTCAACGGGGACGGGCAGTATGGTAGCCGGGAACCGTTACCTCACTCAACAGTCTTTTGAATCAGGTAAGAGTCTCGGGTGATTGGTGTGACGCCCTGGCACAGCCAGGTTGTCACAGAAAGAGTTAATCCTCCTTGGTAATCTGATCTCACACCGGTGCAGCCAGACAAACCACAGCCCCCAGTGTAAGAGAAAAGCAGAGGAGAGGGGAGGGGCTGGAGCAGAGAGTGTGTGGAGAGCAGACAGGACAGAAGTCTGGAGCTGTGGCTCCCAGGCTGGGAGTGAAGCGTGCTCTGAAAGGGCCGGGACAGGCCGTAGTGAGGAAGGGGCTAGAACAGGTAGCCGGAGCAGGGCGGTGGCCCCTCGGTACCTGGGTACCCGGATCACTACAGGGGAGTGGATTCCCCGTTCCCGGCTGAGGAGAAAGAGGAAGAGAGTGGAGAGAAAGGCACTTGGCTGCAGGGAAAGAACAACAAGGGCTGCTGCACCGTGTGTGGGACACTAACACCCCCCGTACCGAAGGCTGCGGACACCGGCAATTCCTAGTTACCAGTGACTCCGTGTGACTTTCTTGTGAGTACACCCGTGCCCTCGGGCACCGCACTGCAGCACTGCGCCCTGCTCCCTGCTTACCCCATCACCGGGCCCCGGGACAACCAACCCCCCTACCCACGGAGGGGACATAACAACTACGCTGCTCCCTGTCATCGCTCCCGGGATCCCCGTCCAGAGCAGCGGTGGTGTTCCACAATCACCACAACCGTGGGTGGCGTCACGGACAATCTCCCTTACCCAAATCCCCTTTTACTGTGGAGCCTGGGATCACAGACCGGGTCACGCCATCGTGATACCCACAGAAGTGACTCTGTGGCCCGGATCTGAGTACCCCTGGTCCCCGGGCGACAGATTTGGCGTCACGAACAGGATCGAGCCCATCCAGTCACCTGGAGGAAGTGCGCCTTGCCCCGTCCGTCAGCGGCGTCCCGCTGAGGAAAAATCCAGAAGTCCGCCATTTTAGCCGCCATTTTAGGCGCCAAAAACAACAGCTTGGCGCCTTCTTCTCCGAGCGGCGGGCGCGAAAAAGAGGCTCCACCCCCTGAGAACGCGGGCGGAAGTGAAGCTCCGGAGGACCGTAAGCGAAGGGGAAACTTTAAAAGCTGCTGGAAGGACTGCTCCCGAGTACCAAGGGGGAGCAGAAAGAAGGAACTGCAGTTTATGTGACTAGGACTGTAAAGGCAGGGACGCCAGGACTCTGCCAGCATTTGGTTCCTGGAAGAGGCCGCCGCAGCGATGCACCGACCCGTTACCCCTGTTACCGGTAGCGGAGCCCGCAGCGTCTGTGGGGGAGGACCCAGACCTGGGGTCCCCAGGCCTCACCTTTGTCACCACCCTGCCACCGGCCCCGGCAGTCCGCCCGGCCGCGACGGAGATGACGACGGCTCCGGCAGTCCGCCCGGCCGCAACGGCAGCGAAGTACCGGTCCCGTTGACCAATCTGGAGCCGTTCCTGGACTGGGGTCAAGGGGTGCTGCCTGGGTTTTAGGGGCAGCACCAAGGCTAGGTTGTTTGGGTGGGTGACTAAAGGACCCGTTACGTTGACATTATTAAAAGTGTTATTTGTTGTTGCAACGTTGAAGCAATGTGCATCCCGCTGTGGGAAGATTGAAAATGTTTAAATTGTTTTATCCTTTTTCCAGTTTTAATAAATGTTGGTGCCTAGACGGCCCGAGGACGGGCCGTGTTTTACCAAGGGGGTGTGTGACGCCCTGGCACAGCCAGGTTGTCACAGAAAGAGTTAATCCTCCTTGGTAATCTGATCTCACACCGGTGCAGCCAGACAAACCACAGCCCCCAGTGTAAGAGAAAAGCAGAGGAGAGGGGAGGGGCTGGAGCAGAGAGTGTGTGGAGAGCAGACAGGACAGAAGTCTGGAGCTGTGGCTCCCAGGCTGGGAGTGAAGCATGCTCTGAAAGGGCCGGGACAGGCCGTAGTGAGGAAGGGGCCAGAACAGGTAGCCGGAGCATGGCGGTGGCCCCTCGGTACCTGGGTACCCGGATCACTACAGGGGAGTGGATTCCCCGTTCCCGGCTGAGGAGAAAGAGGAAGAGAGTGGAGAGAAAGGCACTTGGCTGCAGGGAAAGAACAACAAGGGCTGCTGCACCGTGTGTGGGACACTAACACCCCCCGTACCGAAAGCTGCGGACACCGGCAATTCCTAGTTACCAGTGACTCCGTGTGACTTTCTTGTGAGTACACCCGTGCCCTCGGGCACCGCACTGCAGCACTGCGCCCTGCTCCCTGCTTACCCCATCACCGGGCCCCGGGACAACCAACCCCCCTACCCACGGAGGGGACATAACAACTACGCTGCTCCCTGTCATCGCTCCCGGGATCCCCGTCCAGAGCAGCGGTGGTGTTCCACAATCACCACAACCGTGGGTGGCGTCACAGACAATCTCCCTTACCCAAATCCCCTTTTACTGTGGAGCCTGGGATCACAGACCGGGTCACGCCATCGTGATACTCACAGAAGTGACTCTGTGGCCCGGATCTGAGTACCCCTGGTCCCCGGGCGACACAATTGGCATTCATTCACACATCTATTTACATAGTCAACATGTTGCACCCCTAAATGGCAGTTTCCCTGTATCTAAGCGGGGGCTGACGTAGATTAGGGCGTGTGGACCTCCTGGTCCCAGTACTCTCAGGGGGAGGCATTGGGGGAGAGGGGACGACGAGTCCCTCTTCCCGAGTGTCAGGTATGGCGGGTAGAGACCTGCGGGGGCATGGTATAGGTGCATCCCTGGGGGCTTGCTCGGGTGGCTCGCTGGCGGGCATCTCTGGCTCCATTTCTTCCACAGGAAACAATTACCGCGCCATTCTGCGTAGGCCAGTCAGCTGGGAAGCCACCCATCACTGTATGGATCACCTCTTTCTTCTTTTCCACGCCCTGCGTGGGAACGGGGGTCTCGTTTACCAGCCTCAGGGGATCGGGCATCTCTTCAGGTGGTCCCTGGAAACGGTGGCCATGGTCTTCTCCTGGTCGCGACTGATCAGGTAGATCTTTTCGTTCTCCCATCCGGTAGGCTGTATGACGTAGGGGGTCCTTTCCCATTGATCGTCGAGCTTGTGCGTTCTCCTTTTACGCTTCAGAACCACATCTCCGGGCCCGAAAGGGGCAGCCTGAGCCCGCTTGTTGAAACGCTGTTCTTGCCTTCCCTGGGTCTGACGCAGATTCTACTCTACATATCCTTGGATCTGCCGATACTGCTGCTGTCGCTTGGCATCCCAATTGGCAGTAGGGGGAAGTGTTTGAGGTACCTCAATGTCCATTTCCAGGTCCACTGGCTGAGCCCTCATCAGGTACGCAGGTGTACACTTGATGGAGCTGCAGGGAATATTGTTGTACATGTCCACCAAGTCGGGCAACTTCTCGGGCCACAAATTCCGCTCTTCCAGGGGCAGTGTCTTGAGAAGGTTGAGGACCAGGTGGTTCATTTTCTCGCACATCCCATTAGTCTGTGCATGTGTGTAGGGTGTGGTTCGGATCTTCTGGCACCCGTACAAGTGGCAGAATTCCTGGAACACCTCTGCTTCAAAGGCCGGGCCCTGGTCCGTAAGCACCTTCTCCGGGTAACCATGCGGCCGGCAAAAGTAGGCCTGGAAAGCTCTGGTTGCAGTGCAGCTTGTCAGATCTTTAACAGGGACAACCACCATAAATCTTGAATAATGGTCTACAATGGTCAGGGCGTAAGTGTACCCGCTTCGGCTGGGCGTGAGCTTGACATGGTCCAGGGCGACCAACTCCAACGGCTGGTGAGTGACAATTGGCTGCAGCGGGGCCTTTTGACTGGCTTTGTCCCGTCTTCTCAACGTACAGGGACCACACTCTCGGCACCAAGCTTCCACGGACTCTCGCATTCCACTCCAGTAGAAGCGCTCCCTTAGCAACATCTCCTGCTTCGTTCAACCGAAGTGTCCTGCGCCGTCATGGTAGGCCTGCAGGACCTTGGGCACACATGCCTGGGGCACCACCAGCTTGTGGACTTGTTCGTGAGTCTTCGGGTTGATTGACCCCCTATACAACTTCCCGTGATGCAGGTAGAGGCGGTTTCTCTTCTTCCATAGCCACTGAGCTTCAGAGGGGGCTGTGGGGTCCATCCTGGAAAAGCCCTGGGCAATCATCGTTTTGACCAGCTGAACTGCAGGCTCCCGATCCTGAGCTTCTTGCCACCTCTGGCTAGGCAGCGGATCAATATTCGCCTGCTGTTGGCTGACACAGGGCCTCTCATCCCTTGGCCGATGGAATGCGGGTAGCTCGATCTCTTTCAGGCTGTCTTCCTCCATCCCCTCATCGGGCAAATGTGGCATCCGAGACAGCGCATCCGCGTTGGTGTTCTTGCGGCCAGCCCTGTACTTGATGGTGAAATCGTAATTGGACAGTCGAGCCATCCACCGCTGCTCTAGGGCACCCAACTTGACCATATCCAGATGTGTCAACGGGTTGTTGTCCGTGTAGGCAGTGAACTTCGCCGCCACGAGGTAATGTTTAAACCTCTCCATTATCGCCCACACGAGGGCCAAAACTCGAGCTTGAAGGAGCTGTAATTCTCGGGGTTCCTCTCTGTTGGCCGGAGCTTCCTGCTGGCATAGGCGATCACCTTCTCTTTTCCCTCTTGTATTTGGGACAGGACCACACCCAGCCCCACATTGCTGGCGTCTGTGTAAAGGATGAAGGCCATAATCAGGATAAGCCAAGATTTCTTCCCCGGTCGGGGCCGACTTCAGCTGTTGGAAGGACTTCTCGTGCTTCTCACCCCAGACAAACGGGGGTCCAGGAGATCTACCATTCTTGGTCTGTCCCACGAGGAGGTCTTGCATGGGTGCAGCCATCTTCGTGTACCCCTTGATAAAGCGGCGGTAGTAGCCCACCAAGCCCAGGAACTGCCTCACCTCCTTCACCGTGGTTGGTTGCGGCCAGCTCTGGATAGCGGTAATCTTCTCAGGATCGGAGGCTACGCCTTCCGCACTCACCACATGCCCAAGGTACTGCACTTTGGGTTTCAACAGATGGCACTTAGAGGGTTTCAACTTCATCCCGTACTTGGAGAGGGCCGCAAACACTTCTGCCAGGTGTTCCAGGTGGGCTTCATACGTCTTGGAATACACAATCACGTCATCCAAATACAGCAGAACAGTCTCTAAGTTGAGATGCCCCAAACAGCACTCCATGAGCCTCTGGAAGGTCCCTGGGGCATTGCACAGCCCGAACGGCATACTGTTGAACTCGCAGAGCCCCATTGGAGTAGCGAATGCAGTCTTCTCGCAATCTTCCTTAGCAACCGCCACCTGCCAGTAGCCACTAGTAAGTTCAAGGGTAGAGAAATAATTAGCAGTTTTCAGCGCAGCCAGTGACTCTTCAATGCGGGGGAGAGGGTACGCATCCTTGTGCGTTATCTGATTGATCTTCCGGTAATCCACGCACATTCTCATAGTGCCATCCTTCTTCTTTACTAACACTAACGGAGCTGCCCAGGGACTACAACTTTCCCGGATGACCACTGCCTCCTTCATGTTCCTCAACATGTCTTTGGCGCACTGGTAGTGTGCAGGTGGGATTGGCCTGTACCTCTCTTTAATGGGTGGATGTGTACCCATGGGGATATGGTGCTGAACCCCTTTAACGCTACCAAAGTCTAACGGGTGCTTGCTGAAAACCTGCCCGTACTCCTGCACTACCCAATACACCTCTTCTTTGTGGTGTGTGGGCGTGGACTGAGTGCCGACATGCAACTCCTGGCACCACCCCTGTAGCTGTTTGGGTGGAGAGTCGCTGTTCGAATGTGTTGTGGTGGTCATGGGGGCTGTTTCGTGGATAGCGTGTGCATCTACGGTGAACAATGTGGCTATGGTGGCGTAGCGGGGGAGCCTAACCTCTTCCTCTCCGCAATTCATCACTCTCACGGGCACTCTCCCCTTTTTGACATCAATCACCCCTCTGGCTGCCATCACTGTGGGCCAATGCTCTGAAGGCAAGGGCTCTACCATTGCCGGGTAATCCTGTCTCTGGGGGCCTACTGCTGCCCTATACCAAATTATCATCTCACTCTGTGGCGGTACCATCAAAGGCGCCGCGTCCATCACCCGCACACCGCCAATCTCTCCACCTGTCAGATTCACTTGCTGCCGCTGCAAGAGGGCCCGGATTTCAAGTTGCAGTGCCCTCTGGCGGCCTCCTCTGGCAGTGGCGGACAACTGCTGCAGCAGGCTCAGCACTTCCCCCATGCAGTACTCAATCACGTTGGTCCCGAGGACCACCTTCGGGTTACGGTCACCGGAATCATTCTGCACCACAATCATCCCTTGACGTCTCAGCTCCGTTCGTCCCACGGTCAAAGTCACTTCCTTAAACCCCACCTGAGTCATCGGGAGGCGATTGGCCGCAATAATGGTTAGACTATCGTCCGGAGGGGCAAGCTCACTATCAGGCCAATACCGCTGGTACAACATGTAAGGCATAGTCGTTACCTGCGATCCGGTGTCGAGTGGGGCCATGGTCGGGACACTATCCACTGCCAGGGAGATGATTGGGCGGCCTCCAACGTAACGATCCTGCCAATCAGCTGGACCATGAGGGTCTACTCCTGAGGATTGGCCCTTGGCCTCAGGGGTTGCTCGTTTAACAGACACCGTCTGGAGTAGTGGCCGGTCTTGTTACATTTGTAGCAGACAGGCGGTCCATACCGGGGATCGTTGTTCCTCCTCCTCTGCATCCAAGGGATGTCTTCCGGGCTGTCAGTGAGCTGTATCTTCTCCGCGGGCTTGCCTCTCATCGTTAGCTGTAAAGCGGCGAGGATCCTGGTGACGTCTTTGTTCAGGCGCCGGACTTGCGATGTCAGCTCCTCCATAGCTCCGGTGGCTGCAGCAGGGGCCGGCAGCGCCAACAATGGGGGTACTACCGAGACGGGTGCAGTGTCAGCCGGCCAAGATGGTGGGTCGGGGACACCAGCATCCAGAGCCTGCAGGGCTTTGATGGCCCGCTCTTTCAGTACCGCAAAGTTCAGATCGGTATGTTCTAGGGACCAGCTGTTTGCGATCTTCGGCAGACCCCAGTCCCTGCAGGAACTGTTCAACTAGCATCTTGTTACTGTCAGCCTCATTGATGGGGTCTACCCGCTTCAACGTACGCAAGGCCGTCTGTAGCCGCAGGGCATAGTCTCGAATGCTGTCCTTCGGTTGCTGCTGACAATGGTAAAACTGAATCTGCAGCGCCGCTTCCGTGCGGGTTTCAAAGGCAACTTGGAGTTTATCAAAAATGGTGGTTACCGAGGCCCGGTCCGCTTGTGTCCAAGTCTCCACCTCCTGCTCGGCGGCGCTGGTCAGCTGCCCTAGCACTACCGCTGCACGCTGCTTGCCGGTCATGGCATACAAATCAAGAATCATGCATATTTTCTTCCGGAACACCTCTAAGGCATCAGGCTTCCCATCGTACTGCGGTAGCCAGGCAGCACCGGGCACGTAGGGCAAGGAGATTGGCATTACCTGGGCGACAGTCGGACCCGCGGCCTCCCCCGCTCCTGCTGCCGGAGCGATCGCTGCCATGTTCCCGCCGTCGGGTGCACCTGCGGGCGCCGCCACTCCAGCGGCCGATGCCCCTCCGCCATCTGGATTAGGTGCAGACATCTTCCCTCTGCTCCCCCTTGGTCTTTTTGCGGCACTCCCTTCTCCAGCCGGTAAGTTTCGTTTTTCGTTGGGCTGTTGTCTTCAGTCGAGACTTTGGGTGGGAAAGGACCTATAGTCTTGGCCGCAATCAGTTAATTAACTCAGTCCAGTAGCTTCTGGACCTCGTTTCAGGGTCTGAGTACCCCCCTTTGTGCTCCGGTTTCCGAGTCGGTTCCTCGGGTCGGTACCGGCGGGCCACTACCTTGTCCCGGTCCACCACCGGTTCCACCGAGCCGTCTTCCCGGCTCCTGCAGGCTGAGGCCACCGTATGCCTCCTAGCCAAAGGTGCCCAGGCTCCAACCCTGGCACCTGGGCACAGGCCTGCCTCCACTCTCCAACTCCTCCTAACTAGACTCTTTGACTTCCAGACTCATCTGACTCGATTTTCCCCGCCTCAGGCTCTCTGAACTCCTCGGTGGGCGTGGCCAACTGCTTGGCTCCGCCCCCTGGTGTGCCCATCAAGCCCTGAGGGGGGTGACTAGGGTTTTAATGGTTGGCTGATGACACCTTCTTAGGGGACAGGTGTTATGCGGGGCACTAACTGACTACCTGGCTAGTCCAGGGCGTCACATATCTATATTTTCTTCACTTGTCCCAGGCATTGCGCTGTGTGACGCTCTTCAGCAGCAGAAATCCTTTTTTTCCATGTTGCTTGAAGCCTGAGGCTGTGGAATAATGTGGAGCCTCCTTCTTAAGTAGTTTTTATTGGGCTCAACAGACAACTACAGTGTTTTCCCAAAACTAAGGGGTACTTTGCACGCTGCGACATCGCAGGCCGATGCTGCGATGCCGAGCGCGATAGTACCCGCCCCCGTCGCAGCAGCGATTTCCTTGTGATAGCTGCCGTAGTGAACATTATCGCTACGGCAGCTTCACATGGACTCACCTGTCCTGCGACCGTCGCTCTGGCCGGCGACCCGCCTCCTTGTTAAGGGGGCGGGTCGTGCGGCGTCATAGCGACGTCATACGCCAGGCGGCCAATCGGAGCGGAGGGGCGGAGATGAGTGGGATGTAAACATCCCGCCCATCTCCTTCCTTCCGCATATCCTACGGAAGCCGCAGTGACGCCGGTAGGAGATGTTCCTCGCTCCTGCGGCTTCACACACAGCGATGTGTGCTGCCGCAGGAGCGAGGAACAACATCGGACCGTCGCGTCAGCGTAATTATGGATTACGCCGACGCTGCACCGATGATACGATTACGACGCATTTGCGCTCGTTATTCGTATCATCTAGGCTTTGCACACTACAATGTCGCATGCGATGCCGGAAGTGCGTCATTTTCAATTTGACCCCACCGACATCGCACCTGCGATGTCGTAGTGTGCAAAGCCCACCTTAGACCTACCCTGAAAATAAGCCCTAGCAGGATATTTCAGCCTCTTTGGGACATGCTTAAAATATAAGCCCTACTCCAAAAATAATGGGATCATCATACTAATAGTATCCTGAAATGCAGCCTGGGCAGCCCTTTAAGGATATGTAACTTTTATTGGTGCCACCTTGTGTTGCTGTAAGTCCTGAAGTTTATAGGCCCATGATGACTAGTTAATGGAATGAATATTCACCCCTCGTTACTGCTGTTAAAGAAATATTGAATATTCACCGCCTTCCCCCACCCATAATCCCACCCCTCTGTGCACGTAATTCAGTCAGACTGCTGTATTACTGCCTGCGGATCGCAGTTCACTGCTCGCACTGGTCGGCGGCTCTCCTCCACTGAGCGTGACAGATGTGTAGAAATACACACTAACTTTTGGGTGAGGAGAGCTGCCGGTCAGTCCGGGCAGTGAGCTGTGATCCTCAGGCAGTAATGTAGGAGGACGGCGAATAGCGCCCTCTCCTACGATGTGGTGTAAACATGCATTACAAGTGTACAGATAGAGGTAGGATGTAGCAGAGCCGAACAGGCGCGTCGTTCGGCTCCACCTGGCAGTCACCACTGGTGTAACCTTATATATTGTAAATACTGTGTGTAACATATACTGGTCCCTCGTGCTGTGCTCGAGAGAGAATATTGTACAGGACCAGATATAGATGTAAGATTAGGTATAGTATTAGTAATCAATAGATAGACTAAGGGGTACTTCTCACATAGCGAGATCGCTGCTGAGTCCCAGGTTTTGTGACGTACCAGTGACCTCATCAGTGATCTCGCTGTGTGTGACACTAAGCAGCAACCTGGCCCCTGCTGTGAAATCGCTGATCGTTACACACTGTTCTGGTTCATTTTTTGCTCGTTGGTCTCCCGCTGTGCAGCACACATCGGCGTTTTTGATGGCGGGAGACCAACAAGCACCGATCCTGTGTAAGCAGCGTACGCTGGTAACCAGGGTAAATATCGGGTAACTAAGCAAAGTGCTTTGCTTAGTAATCCGATGTGTACCCTAGCTACGTATACAGGGAGCCAGCGCTGGCAGCCTGTAAGCGGTGTACGCTGGTAACCAGGGTAAATATCGGGTAACTGTGGCGCCCCTGAGGCTTCCGTCGCCACAGAGACATTGCACCCTATCCAGAGGTGTGATGTCCCATCCTGGGTAAGGAAAGGGGTACATGCCAGTTCCCAGGTAAACCTGCACTGCACCCACAGGGACAGGGGACTGTGGCAGCAACCCTTGTGGCTGGCTCGCCTCGGAGGGCCGGTAAGTCCCATCCCCTGTCCATTGGGTGGTAGCATAACAACTGGGGAGGTGGGAGGAGCCAGCCGAGAGAAGAGTAGTAATAAGGAAGGTCAAGTTAGTTTCAGTTTACCTCAGAGAGTGAGAGAGTGAGGAGACAGCATGTAGCTGTGAAAGGAAAAGGAGCTCTGTGAGTTCAGAGTGTCCGCAACAGAGAAAGAAAGCAACAGAGAGAGAAAGCTCTAGTCAGTCAGGAGCTAAGGAGAAGAAAGTGACGCTTCCTGGTGAAGATCCTGGGACTCAGAGGGTCCAGGTGACACCAAGCAGGGAAAGAAAGGATTCCAGGGCCACAGATAGCTTTTGAGCTGGTGGCCTGTTCCACAAGAACATCGGTGGAGGGATCAAGCTGCATCCAGGGGATGGTCCCTAGTCACTGGAGGAGGAGAAGTCAACTCCAAAGGTTAACAACCGAGGTCCAGGGAAGCTGCATGCTCCCCGGACCCCAGCCCACAGCAGAACCTCTAGAAAAGGGGCAAGTAACCGACAGGCGAGCTCCCAGCCCGGAGGCTGCAGTGGAGGCCGAGCCAGGTCCATCCAACAAGGGCAAGGCTAGTGAAGTCAGCTGAGAAAGGAACACTTAGAGGGGTGCACTGGCATTTACCCCCAGATCTACCCGGATCGGCGGAGGTCCCTGACAGGGGATTCCAGCACACCAGTGGGCAACCGGACAGCTGCCATGTCAAATAACCAACTGTGAGTAAACATCTTGAAACTGCAGCCCCTGGTGTTGCCTCTGTTATTTCATCTGCATAGACTTCCATCACACCATAGACTCTTACAAGCACCAACTGTGCCCCGGGGTACCGCTCCACCTGTGGGGAGTAGGACCATCCAAGCTGCCATTCCATCAGCCCCGGAGGCCCCATACAGCAGCGGCGGCTTAATAGCCGCAAACCACAGGTGGTGTCACGACAACCATAAACTTTATTCAACCCCAAGTCACCAGCCATATTTATTGACCCCACCAGGGCACGGAGTCGGGCCCCGCCACCACTGACGATCCCCGGACTAGTCCGGCCCAGCACCGGGTGTCCCATAGCCCTGGGGTGGGCGAGTCATAACCAAGCAAAGCGCTTTGCTTAGTTACCCGATATTTACCCTGGTTACCAAGCGCAGCATCGTTACACAAGTCGCTGATGGCTGGTTGCTGGTTAAATCTGCCTGATTGACAGCTCACTAGCGACCCTGTAGCGACGTACCAGCGATTCTGACCAGGTCGTATCGTGGTCGGAATCGCTGGTACGTCGTTTAGTGAGACGGTACCCTTAGTGGGATCTAGGGAACAAGCAGCAGGTGGTGGAGGATGGAGTAGATTAGGCAGCTAGATGGTTAATAGGATTTAGTAGGAACACAGGACAGAGCAGACAATGGGTCCTTATGGAGACGGAGCTAAGAGGGGAGGAGTAAACAGAGGGTACAGTATGTGTGAGGAGAGAATAGGATTAGTTAGAGACTGGCAGGAAACATGCCAGGCAGGACTCGTGCTAGGAGCCTGTCTGAGGAACTGGAGGAAAGCCCTCCATAAAGTGTCAAGATTAGAGTTGAGCGCGGATCGCGGTTCGAGGTTCTCCAGTTCGCGGCTCGAGTGATTTTGGGGCCTGTTCTAGATAGAACTAGAACTCGAGCTTTTTGCTAAAGCTCGATAGTTCTAGATACGTTCGAGAACGGTTCTAGCAGCAAAAAGACAAGCTAATTACAAGCTGGCTTTCCGCTGTAATAGTGTAAGTCACTCTGTGACTCACACTATTATGACATTTCAGTGTATAGTGTGCGGGAACAGCGCATTCAGATCATCATACCTCCCAACCGTCCCGGATACAGCGGGACAGTCCCTCTTCTGAGCCTTTGATCCCGAGTCCCGCCCGTGAGGCTGTTTGTCCCGTGCTCCGCCCACCCACTGTAGCCCCGCCTCGCTGTTTCTCCCTTCTATTCATTACAGAGCCGAGCGCGCACCTTGAAACTCCTGTGACTGCTGCTGAGGTATGAATCACCCCCTGCAGCAGAGCCGACCCCCCCCCCGCAGCAGAGCCTCCCCCCCCTGCAGCAGAGCCGACCCCCCCCCTCCCCCAGAGCGGACATCCCCAGCCTGGAGTGGATCCCCTGCACCAGAGCCGACCCCCCCTCCCCCAGAGCGGACATCCCCAGCCCGGAGTGGATCCCCTGCACCAGAGCCGACCCCCCCTCCCCCAGAGCGGACATCCGCATCCCCGGAGTGGATCCCCTGCACCAGAGCCGACTCCCCCTCCCCCAGAGCGGACATCCCCAGCCCCGAAGCCTGCGTTTCTCTGCAGCTGTTCTCTGATTCCCCCGTGTGCGGCTTCTCACTGCTGCAGACACACGGGGAATCAGGAAGCTGAGGAGACCGTGCAATCAGCACTTCTCTCTCCTGCAGATAGCACTGGCCAGTAATAACCTATGCAGAGTGACATCTGCAGGCTTCTATTACCGATCAGTGGTCTCCTGCCTGTGGAGCTGCTGGGTCCTAGCTTCCCAACAGCTTCAGCTCTGCTTTATCCTGGCTCCCCTACCAGTTAAAGGGAAACTGTCAGCAGAAATTTCACAATAAAAATAAAAGATTCCCCTCTGCAGCTCCTGGGCTGCTTCTAGAAAGGTTCCTATTGTTATTGTGCCCCCTTTGAGACCTACAAAAATACTTTATGAAGTCTTACCTTTTTGTATGCAAATGTGTTTTTATGGTCACGGGGGCGGGCTGTCTGGCGTCCGTTATTCCCCCTCCTGCCGCTTTACGCAGTCCCCCATTGCTCATTTACATACACAAGGACGCCTTCCTCATGTAACTGTCCTCCCGAAGTTTTGCGCATGCCCAGTGCCACTCTCAGGGGAGTGAGCACTGTGCAAAGTGTGAACGCTTTTGAGGTGATTGCGCAGGTGCGAGATTATGGGCGGCGCTGTGATTGTCATCAGCAGCGTTAACCAAGTACCCGCCCATAATCTCGTGCCCGCACTTTTCCCTCTGACTCCACTGTTATGCGCAAGTGCTGGCCATATGAACCATGTTACCTATTACTGCTTGCACGAGATTATGGGCGGGTACTTGGATGACTTTGCTGATGACAATCACAGCGCCGCCCATAATCTCGCGCCCATGGTAATAGGTAACATGGTTCATATGGACAGTGCTTGCGCATAACGGTGGAGGCAGAGTGAGAAGCGCAGGCACGAGATTATGGGTGGGTACTTGGATGACGCTGCTGATGACAATCACAGCGCCGCCCATAATCTCGCGCCTGCGCAATCACCTCAAAAGCGTTCACACTTTGCACAGTGCTCAGTCCCGCGAGAGTGGCACTGGGCATGCACAAAACTTCAGGAGGACAGTTACATGAGGAAGGCGTCCTCATGTATGGAAATGAGCAATGGGGGACGGCGTACAGCGGCAGGAGGGGGAATAACGGACGCCAGACAGCCCGCCCCCGTGACCATAAAAACAGATTTGCATACAAAAAGGTAAGACTTCATAAAGTATTTTTTTAGGTCTCAAAGGGGGCACAATAGCAACAGGAACCTTTCCAGAATTCAGCCCAGGAGCTGCAGAGGGGAATCTTTTATTTTTTTTGCTAAATTTCTGGTGACAGGTTCCCTTTAAAGGGAACCTATCAGGTGCAATCTGCACTCAGAGCCAGGAGCAGTTCTGGGTGCATATTGCTAATCCCTCCCTAACTGTCCCTGTATACACTAGCATAGATAAAGGCATCTATAGAAAAAGTATTTTTAAAGAGCTTATATCTTATGCTAATTAGCGCGGGGACTAGTCCCAAGGGCGTTACTTCACTTGGCTAGTCGGCTCACATAGCGTGTTAGTACTCACACAGGGGCGTAATAACATGCTAACATGCTATGCGAGCCGACTAGCCAAGTGAAGTAACGCCCTTGTGACTAGTCCCCGCGCTCATTAGCATAAGATATAAGATCTTCAAAAATATTTGTTCTTGATCTCTTTATCTATGCTAGTGTATACAGGGACGGTTAGGCAGGGATTAGCAATATTCACCCAGAACTGCTCCTGGCTCTGAGTGCATATTGCACCTGACAGGTTCACTTTAAAGGGAACCTGTCACCAGATTTGGGGCCTATAAGCTGCGGCCACCACCAGTGGACTCTTATATACACATTCTAACATGCTGCATACCTCCCAACCGTCCCGGATACAGCGGGACTTTCACGCTTTACGTTGTTTGTCCCGTTGCCACGGGCGGGACGGCCGGCTCCCGGGCTCCGCCCACCCACTCTCTCTCCGTCTCCCTGCTTTTCCCTCCTACCATCCTAGTAGACGTGGCATAGAGAGGAGCGCTGCCTGTGCTGCTGCTGGTACAGTAAACGAATCTCCCCAGTGCTGATTTCCCTCCCTCCCCCCTCACCCCCGGCCGGAGCCTGTCTGTGCGGTCGGTCGGCCGCCTGTCTGTGCGGTCGGCCCGCCGCCTGTCTGTGCGGGCGCCCCCCTGCCTGTCTGTGCGGGCGCCCCCCTGCCGCCTGTCTGTGCGGGCGCCCCCCTGCCGCCTGTCTGTGCGGGCGCCCCCCGCCGCCTGTGTGTGCGGGCGCCCCCCGCCGCCTGTCTGCGGGCGCCCCCCGCCGCCTGTCTGTGCGGACGCCCCCCTGCCGCCTGTCTGTGCGGGCGCCGCCCGCCGCCTGTCTGTACGGGCGGCCGGCCGCCTGGCTGTGAAGGCGACCAGCTGCCTCTCTGTTCGGGCCGCCTCTTTGTGCGGTCGGCCCGCGCCTCTCTGTGCGGCGGCCCGCCACCTGTCTGTGCGGGCGCCCCCCGCTGCCTGTCTGTGCGGGCGGCCCGCCGCCTCATTGTGCGGGCGGCCGGCCGCCTCTCTGTGCGGGCGGCTGGCCGCCTCTCTGTGCGGGCGGCCCGCCGCCTGTCTGTGAAGGCGGGCGGCCGGCCACCTGTCTGTGAAGGCGACCGGCCGCCTCACTGTGCGGGCGACCGGCCGCCTCACTGTTGCTGCCTGCGTGTCCGTGCTGGAGGCCCGCCGGCTGCCTGCGTGTCCGTGCTGGAGGCCCGCCGGCTGCCTGCATGTCCGTGCTGGAGGCCCGCCGGCTGCCTGCGTGTCCATGCTGAATGGGTGTGGATGGGGAGTGGATATGGGCGTGACTGTGAAATGGGTGTGGATAGGGGGCGTGGCCTAAGCCGCAAACTTTATCCCTCTTTTCCTTCTTTAAAAGTTGGGAGGTATGAGATCACTGCTGTTTGTATAATGGCGATCGCCTTTTTTTTTTCCCTTGTCTTCCTTCCCTAAGCGTGCGCGTGAAGTGGGGCGGGCCAGCATGTCAGCCAATCCCAGACACACACACAGCTAAGTGGACTTTTAGCCAGAGAAGCAACGGCATGTGTGATAGGATGTCCATGTCACATGTCCCTGCATTATAAAAACGAGTATCTGCCCGTCCGGACGCCATTATCTCTTCTGCGTCCTTGGTGTCAGTCACCGCTGGCGCAGCGCCTATCTCCGATACTGCTGTGTACGCTCTATACACAGCGCTATACAGAATAGGGATAGCACTTTCTATCAGTCCTTTTAAGGGCTCGTACCGGCAGGGTCAGAGCCATAGGTGACAGTCAGGGCTGTGAAAACAGATTTTAACAGCTACACAAGATGACAGCGTCTGTGTAGCTAAGGTCAAGGATTTCCTTGCTGCATTTCCCCATTAGGAGGGATAGAAAGGGAGGCTTCCTTTCCTCTACCCAGACCCACAACCCGGCCACTGGACCCTCCTGCCCTTTGCACACTCAAACTCATTGTTACTAAGCCATTATACTAGCAAACACTGAGGAAACTTAGTGGCATCCTAAAAGTGGCTATTGGACTTCAGTATAGTCCCAGTAGTGCACAGATATTTGCAGCACGTCTGCCTGCATTGCACACTCAAACTCATTGTTACTAAGCCATTATACTAGCAAACACTCAGTGAACTTAGTGGCATCCTAAACGTGGCTCTTGGACTTCTGTATAGTCCCAGTAGTGCACAGATATTTGCAGCACGTCTGCCTGCATTGCACACTCAAACTCATTGTTACTAAGCCATTATACTAGCAAACACTCAGTGAACTTAGTGGCATCCTAAACGTGGCTCTTGGACTTCTGTATAGTCCCAGTAGTGCACAGATATTTGCAGCACGTCTGCCTGCGTTGCACACTCAAACTCATTGTTACTAAGCCATTATACTAGCAAACACTCAGTGAACTTAGTGGCATCCTAAACGTGGCTCTTGGACTTCTGTATAGTCCCAGTAGTGCACAGATATTTGCAGCACGTCTGCCTGCATTGCACACTCAAACTCATTGTTACTAAGCCATTATACTAGCAAACACTGAGTGTACCTAGTGGCATCCTAAAAGTGGCTATTGGACTTCTGTATTGTCCCACTAGTGCAAAGATATTTGCAGCACGTCTGCCTGCATTGCACACTCCAACTCATTATAACTAAGCCATTATACTAGCAAACACTGCTGCCAGTTTAAGGGCCGTAGTTGCATTGTCAGGGATATTTATTCTTTATTATTCTGCTGTTAATAAAGCTAGACCACCGCTGCAATCTACACCACCTCTCAATTTTTACTACCACATTTTAAGTGCACAATCTTGTCGCAATCAAAATGAGTGGCAAAATGACAGATGCTGGTGGAAAGGGGAACAGGCGTGGTGGAAAAGGAAAAAAAGGGTTTGTCCGTGGGGAAGGTGGCAAAGCTCCATTATCATCTGCTGAAGATAGACCATCTACCAGCAAAAGTAAGATGTCTACTACTTACCGTGGACGATCCAATGTGCTCCCTTTTTTATGGACACGAACAACTGGAACAAAGGTAGATGATGGCCAAAAAAGGAAAATGCTTGAATGGATCTCAAGTGGTCCAACAAGTGCCCTCTCCGCCATCTCAACTACCGCATCCAAAAAACACCAGTCCTCTGAGTTGTCAGGCCAATCACACTTGCATTCTCCCAGCTCTGAAGTCTCCATGCGCCCTGCACAGTATGGTGGAACTGAGATGGCTGAGTCTGCAGAGCTGTTCAGTCACACTATAGCCTGGGAATCAGAAGTCTGCTCCCAAGCTACAGTGAGTACAGACCAGGAAATGGTCTGCAGTGATGCCCAGAACCTTTGTGACTCTGATTCAGGCCGTGAGGACCAAGTTTCTGAGCATAATGTTGACCCTTTTTTACAAACTGTAACACCTGTTGGTATAGACAATGAGGAACATACTGATGACGATGAGATGCAGATACCAGATTGGAACGACAACTTAAATATTCGGTCAGGGCAAGAAGATGCTCGGTCTGAGGGTGAGGGGAGTGCAAACACAACAATTGATGAGGAAGTTCTAGATCCCACCTATTGTCAACCCACAGTCAGGCACTCGAGGAGGTCAACAGAGGCGGTGGAGGAGGATGCAACCGACGACGAAGTTACCTTGCGCCTTCCTGGACAGAGTCGGAGCACTGGTAGCACGTCTACAACTGCATCCTCAGCCACCACTCTGCCTCTGAGCACTAGTTGGGGGGGCTCAGCAGGTCGCATGCACTCTAAGCCTTGCCTAGCCTGGTCCTTTTTTAATCCAATCAATTTTATTGTAGGAAGTTACATTACAAAAAGGAAAAATTCAGGTATCATTGGCAATAATGCACAAAGAGGACAACGCTGTAACACGTGGTAGTATCACCTTTGATTATGATTCACATTTCCTGTCACACCACCACCAATCATGTCTGATGCAAGTTGCAACTTTTTTTAGGTTAATCAATACCCAATACGTATAGACTCAACCTACCAATTTACTCTTTAATCCTCAAAACGAGGGATCCAAACAACCAGAACCAGAGAGTAAGAAAGGAAGATAAGAAAAGGGAGGGGAGAGAGAGGTGGGGGAGAGGGGGAGAACCATGGATGGTTGCAAGGAAGCAACCAGGGAGGGGGAGGGGGGAGGGAGGGAATTGGATGGCGTTTCGGGGTAGCCCGAGCAGTAACAACAACAGAGATTTAAACACCTTGAGTATTGACATGTGGTATCGGTGACCTCCCTGCGTAACACTCTCTTTGACCCTATTTGACCCATTTTTAATTATCAACAGTTTGCCCTGGAGACAGATGCCTGACAGGGGGTGCATATACAGAGTTTAGCCACGTGTCCCAAATCTGAAGTATTTTGTTTTTGGCGCGGATGGAGTGAGCCAGACAGAACTCGTATTGGCATTGGAGATTAATTCGGTTATATAGTTCAACTAATGTAGGCGTCTTTGGGGATTTCCAGTGCAAACTTATGCAATATCTGGCAGCTACTAGAATGTGAACTAATAAACCCCTGGATTCCCAAGAGAACTCCTCTATACCCACGTTTAACACTGCCAGACCTGGATTCGGATTAATAGGATAGCCTGTCAGCTCACCCATGAGGCCAAACACCTCCAACCAGAACGAGAAAACCTTGGGACAAGCCCACCAGCAGTGACCAAGAGTACCCCTTTGGAGGCAGCCCTTCCAACATTGTGGCGAATAATTTGGGAGGAACTGTGTTAAGTTGGCTGGGGACCGATACCATCGCAGGTGTACTTTTTTCAGTTGCTCCAGATGATTTATACACTTGGAATATTTTTGGATATTTGCTGATGCCGAGTGCCAGTTTCAAGGAGAGGTAGAGACACTCAACTCCACGTCCCATTTATTCATATAAGGAGATTTTTGCTCTTCGGGGGGGTTATTGAGCCATTTGTATGTCTTAGGAGATACCTTTGGATTTAATTATCTTTTTAAATACCAAAGCCTTTGTTGTAGGTAACAGAGGATTCGACTTTGGAGGAAATTTAGAGGCCAGAAAATGACTAATTTGGATGTGTTGATAGAAACAGCCCTTTAAAGAGGGGTGTTCCCGTACTATTTCATTAAAGGGGTTAACACCCATATCAGAGTATAGATCCGCCAGCACTGTAATGCCCGATCCCTCCCACCTGGCCAGATTCAAAAAGGGGATTTGAGATTCCAACGACTTGAGGGAAATCTCTGAAAGAGGAATCTGAATCTTATGAATCAAGTCATTTCGCCAGACCTCCAGGGAGGCTGACATGGTGGGAACACACGGGGAGAACCGTGAACGGCTCAAATATTCTGCTTCCATCATTCTTCTGACCGAGCCCTGGCGGGACAGGAAATTTTCAATCTGAGCCCATGTATGTGAATTACCTGGACGCCACCATTCCTTTTAGTGATTCAATTAGTAAGGCTTTATAATATGCCGTTATGTTTGGGGTGCCCAATCCCCCTAAGTCATATGGGGGGTATAACACTTTACCTGCGACCCTAGCCCTTTTATTACCCCAGACAAATTTGTTAGTCAACGATTGAAGTTTTATCAGGGTTTTGTAAGAAATTTTGATGGGTAGGCATCTGAGCACATACAATATTTTGGGTAAGAAAACCATTTTAAAGGACTGTATCCTGGCCATCCAGGACAATGATATTTTTTCATACCTTCCCAATTCCTTGTCTAAATTTTGCATCAGAGGTTCCAAATTTTCTTTAATTAACATCTGCGATGGTGTCAGCTTAATACCCAAATAAGGTATCCCCCTGTCGCACCATTTGAATTGAAAGGCCCCCTCCAGCGCACTCCTGGCCTCCGCCGGTACATTAAACGGCAGTATCAAAGACTTTGCCGCATTAAGCTTATAATACGACACTTTAGAAAAGTTCGATAATGTGTTCACCACTGCTGGAATCGACACTGCAAGGTTAGAACAGGAAATTATCACATCGTCTGCGTATAAACCAAGTTTATGTTCAAATTCCCCAACTCTTATACCAGAAATGGCTATGTTTTTTCGTATAGCTTCCGCCAGAGGTTCTACCACTAAAGCAAAAATAGCGGGAGACAATGGACACCCCTGGCGGGTGCCATTACTTATTTGAAATTTAGATGACAGAAACCCCGATGCCAACACTGACGCATTTGGGTAAGAGTAGAGGGCTAGAATGGATGACTTGATTTTCCCCAAAAACCCGAATTTTGTTAGAACTCTCTCCAGGTATCCCCAGTGCACCCTGTCAAAGGCCTTTTCAGCATCAAGAGACAGGAATGCACTGGGTTCACCCGATATCTCCACCAGTCCAATCAAGTCAAGCATCCGTCTGGTGCCATCCTTAGATTGCCTCCCTGTCACAAACCCAACTTGGTCTGGAGCCACTAAGGTCGGGATCACTTTATGAAGTCTATCTGCCACTAGTTTGGCATAAATTTTAACATCACAATTTAGGAGTGAAATGGGCCTAAAATTACCCGGGGTGTCTGCAGGTTTCCCTGGCTTGGGTAGCGTGATAATTATCGCTTCTAAGTTGTCTGGGGAAATTGACCCTTTATTTTGCCAAAAATTGAAGGTTTTTGACATAAAGGGGGACAGAGTGGCTGTAAATTGTTTGTAATATTCGTATGGCAGCCCATCGGGGCCCGGGGCAGAGTTAGACTTCGTCATTTTGATGGCACCTAGGATTTCATGTGTAGTAAAGGGAAGATTAAGTTCCTCTAATTGCTCATCTGAGACCCGGGGAAGATCCAGGGTGTCTAGGAAACCCTGTATATCCACTTCAGTCGGCTGTGACGTATTGGAATCATATTTTAGATTATACAGGGCCTCATAGTATTTCGCAAATGCTTCTGCTATTTCAATGGGATGTCTAGTGATTGTTCCGTTTGGGTCCCTCAGGAATTCTATTTTAGATTGGATCTCACGTTTTTTCGTCCTTCTTGCCAATAAGGACCCCGCTCTATCCCCTGTCGTGGAAACCTTGCTATACAAAAAAAGCTATAGGAGAAAGACAAATGGTCTCACACGTTTGCCAGTGTTAACTAAAACAAGTTGGTCGATCGATCGGAGAACAAGGACACACACAGCCAATTGTGTCAGTGTGCTAGGCTTGTCTGAATCTCAGATGCCCAAGACACTAGTTTTATTACTGTCACAAAGAAAGGGGCATGACCTAATAGATTACCTTAAATGGGTATATAGGTTGACAATAACAAGATCGTAAATGATGGATCCTGCTGCATTCCTAAAAGTCTAGTTATGTCAGTTTTCTGGACATTCATTAACAAAGACATTTGAGACATAAGCATCTTTATAACAAAGAGTACACCCTGTGTTATTGCTTTTATGAATAACACTTATGAAGCTAATATAAAAGTACAAAATTATCAAAGATATATAGATATATAAATTGCTTAAATGATAATCTAACTTAATATAAAATATTAACCATAACAATTCCTCCCTTTTTATTATTTACAGACAATTTATCCACCAGCTATATCCCCATGCTGTGACAGCATGGAGGGGCCAACCCCGTTCACCGATAGATATCTTGTTTGTAAACTTCATCATATATGTTTACCAAGGGAGCACTTTGATGTTTTGCAGATGTGTTAACTGACGGCCTGTGATGTTTGATCTTACGAGTCTCTTTACATAATGTTGTCACAACAAATATACCAATTCTTGCAGCTACATACACTAGTAGTATCAACATTCCCATCTGTAGGATGCCTTGCAGAATGCCCATCAGCCACCCACCTGTACCCTTAAACCAATTAGCGGGATTAAGAAATGAAAAAGTATTGTTCCACCAAGAGTCCTTGTTTTCATGGTGTTCCTGTAACCATTTATCTGTAACCATGGGCTCTCCACCCACCCCGCAATTTGGATCGGAACCACATGGCTGCTGGTGAGGTTTCCTCCATTATAGTAGACGGAATCAAAAGTCTCTTCGTGGAAACAGCTATAGTTGAAAACCTCATATGGAGTCAGAGGCACTGCGAGATATGGCATAGAATTAGAGGCTATTGGGCTATGAGTGCATATCCAGCAGTTCTTAGGGCGGTCTCCAGAGTCCATGTCTCGGAGCAAGACTTGGTGATGCTTTATCAGTTTATTATCCCAGTCCTCTTTTAGCTCCTCATTGAGAGACCAGGCAAGGGACACAATTGACATCAGCATGGTCCAGAGGGGCAGGGTCATCATTTCTGCTTTTACCAGGGTTCAGGATCTTTTTGCAGTGGCTCGCATGGATCCAAGTGTCTTTGCCTTCGAGCTTGACAGAAGTGGCAGTGGTCAGTATCACTTGAAATGGCTCACTGTATCTAGGTTCCAGTGGTCTCCTTATGTGTCTCTTGACCACAACCCAGTCTCCTGGTGCCAGTGTGTGTGTGCCACGTATACAGTTGGGGTCTGGGATGGAGGAGAGAACACGTTTATGAGTGACATTCAAATGTTTATGCAACTCAAGGACATACTCAGTGAGAGTACCATATGAAGCCTGCAATTGCTGTGGAAAATACAATCCTGTCTTAGGAACACCACCAAACAGTATTTCATATGGGGACAGCTTCTCTATACCCCTTGGGGCAGTTCGCACTGAAAACAATGCGATGGGCAAACAATCTACCCAGGACAAGTGTGTTTCCTCCATGCACTTCTGGATTTTTAATTTAAGGGTACCGTTAAGGCGTTCCACCTTCCCACTACTTTGTGGGTGATAGGGAACATGGAAAGCCTGTTCTATCTGCAAAGTAGCCATGATCTGTTTCATTAATTCCCCAGTGAAGTGAGTACCCCTGTCACTTTCTATGGTTTCGGGAACCCCATATCTGCAAACCACCTCACTTATCAACTTCTTGGCAGTAGTTTTTGTATTTGCTTTGGATACTGCCCAAGCTTCCGGCCACCCAGAGAAAAGATCAATGCATACCAGGGCGTATTCATAAGTACCCACCTTAGGTAGCTGTATGTAGTCCACCTGCAGTCTCTGAAACGGGTAATCTGGTTTTGGTGTGCATTTCCGTGGGACTCGAATAGGCCTACCGGGGTTATGTTTTGCACAAACAAGACATCCCTGAACATACTTTGCAGCCGCATTCGGGAACCCTGGGGCACACCAGTTTTGTAACACTACTGCACACATCACACCCTTTGAATTATGCACCGGGGAATGTGCAAGGGCAGCCATCATGGGGAACAGGCAGCGTGGGAGGCAAATCCGGGTGTTTACCTGCCATACCCCTGACTCTGACCGTACAGCGCCCACTTTGACCCACGCATTCTGTTCGTTTGAGGGGGCCTGGGTCTGGAAGACCTGCAACAGTTCACGATCAACGGCCACTGGGGCCGGTACGGTGCCAGCCTCCTTTGCTGTAAGGGGGCACCCCGCACTCGTGGTCACTAAGCTCCCTGAGAGGGCTATGTCTGTTATGGCCAGTATGTCTGTCAGAGGTAGTCTTGCTGCTTCTTTAGCCGCCTTGTCGGCCAGTGCATTCCCTACTGCAAGGGGAGTTTGTTCCCGTGTGTGTGCCGATACTTTGACTATGGCTGCCCTTCGGGGAAGGGTGAGTGCTGTCAGTAGCTGCTCTACCGCCTGCGCATTCTTTATGGGTTTGCCAGCAGAGGTCAGGAAATTACGGCTTCGCCAAATGGCGCCAAAGTCGTGTGCTACCCCAAAAGCATATTGTGAGTCAGAAAATACATTAATCTCCTTACCTCTTCCCAGATTGCACGCTGCAGAGAGTGCTTTCAGCTCAGCCTCTTGCGCAGAACTGCTGGAGGGGAGTGGTTCTTTTATTACTGCCTTACCATCGTGGACTACTGCATACCCGGTGATGAACCGTCCTTGATCATTGTCCCAAGCTCTGGAACCATCTACAAAATACTCAGCTGAGGGGTTAGTGAGTGGTACATCAGTGATATTTGCCAAGCCCTTTGTTTCTGCTTCCATCAATGCCTGACAGTTATGTTCATGTGTCATGTCTACCTTCGCTTCCACGTCTTGGCTCACAGTCTCTCCCTTTTCCCCATCCTGAACTTTTCCTCCCTTTTCTAAATCCACTGGTAATAGTGTGGCTGGATTTAGAACATTACAACGTTTGATAACAATATGAGGGGGTGTGAGAAGGGATACTTCATATTTTGTCAGTCTGGATGCTGACAGATGGCGGGTCTGAGCCTGTTGGAGTATTTCAGATACAGCATGAGGAACCTGAATTGTGAGAGTGTTGCCTAACACTATGTCCTCTGTCTTTTTAACGAGTTCTGAAGCAGCCGCCACAGCTCGTACACATGAAGGGGAACCCATAATGACTGAATCTAGAGTTACAGAGTAATATCCTACAGGGCGTTGTCGCCCACCATGTTCTTGAGTGAGGACGCCAGATGCATGGCCTGCCTGTTCGTGACAGTAAAGAGTAAAAGATTTGTCATAGTTTGGGATACCAAGAGCTGGTGAGGCAGAGAGGGTGGACCTGAGGGTGTGGAATGCATCAACTGCTTCAGGGCCAATAGTAAAAGGTTCAGTTTTAAGGCATTGGAACAATGGGGCCATGACACTAGAGGCATTTGGAATCCAAAGCCGACAATACTGGACTAGGCCCAAGAATGCTCGTAGGGACTTAGTAGATCTGGTGAGAGGCACTTTTAGTATTGCCTCAATCCTCCCTGGGCTGAGATGCTTGATTCCTGGAGACAGGCAATGCCCCAGAAAGATAACTGTGGACTCACACAATTGGAGTTTGTCTTTTGAAGCTTTGCACCCATTTTCTGCTAGAAATATCAACAGAGATTGGGATTCAGTTTGACATAACTGATCTGTGGTACAACAAAGGAGGAGGTCATCCACGTATTGTAACAGAACAGTAGAAGAATCAAGGGGGCACCAGTTATCTAAGACTGTCTTTAAGGACGTGGAGAACAAAGAGGGCGAGTTAGCTGCTCCCTGAGGAAGGACTGCCCAGGCGTACTGGGTACGTCTATGTGTGAAAGCAAAATATGAGGTACATTCAGTGGACAGACAAACAGAGAAAAAAGCATTGGCCAGATCAATTACTGTAAAACAAGTAGCTGTACTGGGGACCTGATTCAGGAGAGTATGTGGGTTAGGCACAAGGGGAGTATCCACTATGGTTACTGCATTGACCGCTCGGAGATCATGAACCATACGATAAGCGACTGGCTGCCCAGGTGGGGTTTTCTTTTTGACTGGGTACAGTGGGGTGTTAAATGGGGAGGTTATAGGGACAATAAGACCTTTTGTCAGGAGCTCTTGGACATTTTCATGTATTGCTGCATCCTGGGCAGCACTTAACGGGTACTGCTTTATACAAGGGGGCTGGGCACCTGGTTTAAGTTTTACAGTCACTGGGGGAACAGTTAGTTTTCCCACATCAAGTTTGCTATTTGCCCACAGTTTGTTGGGTACATTTTCAAGCCAAGTTGGCAGGGACTGGGGTTTAGAGTGGTCAGTGTCCAGGGTAGTGGGAATAGTCAGAGACAGGAGACTACATAGAGTGCCTTCATCAAAGGGGGTGGTCATCTTGGGGCCATTTGGAGTGAATTCTATGCAGGCTCCAATCTTCTGTAACACATCTGTCCCTAACAAATTAAAAGGTACATCAGGGGAGACTAAAACCTGGGTCACAATTGAAAGTGAGTCATGCAAATTCAGTCGGAGAGGCTGAGTCATTTGTAATTTAGTAGGTCGTCCCTCTACCCCTTCGCAAGTCACAAATTCAGGCGACAATATGTCCTCAGGAACATGTTCTTGCATTAATACTGTACGGGCTGCTCCAGTGTCTACCATAAATGTAACAGTTTGTCCCTCCCCCAGAGAAATAGGAACAGTAAGTGTAGGTCCCTGAGGGGTGACAACGGGGCAAAGGGAGACATCTGGATTGCCAGTTTCCTATGGAGGGGTCAGAGTAGTAGCTGTTGACTTCGTGGGACATTTGGCAGAAAAATGCCCTTTTTTCCCACAAGACCAACATTCTACATTGCTGTAGTCTCTATCCCCTGATTGTCGACAGTTTCCCCCCTGTCCCCCTCCCCCTTCCTCTTCTGGGCTGCATAGGGGCCAAATTAACCCTTTTTTTTGACATGGCTTCTAGTTCAGCACCCCTGGCTATTTCTTTCAAATCAACCCATTGCATATTGCGCCATTCTGGGCGACTAGTACGCACAGCAGTCTGTACTGTAGGTCTAAGGCCATTCATGAAACACTGCAACAATAATCGGCGATCTTTATCATCATTATGCTCATTAACACCAACCAGACCACAATATATATATGTATATGGAGGCTCAATTGCACCAACCATGAATATAACACCAAAAAGATATGTGCAAGCCAAGTAGTAAAAATATATAATTTTTATTACATTAAATAACCAAAATATAAACACACAATGGATCAGCCCAGAAGGACGGATGATATAATGGGAGGCATAGGGCACTTGTTATCGTATACCGGATTATCAAAGAGTAGGTAATGCATATTAAAGTAGGAGCAGTCTAACTGGCTTTGGCCCCTATGAGTAGTTACAGTAGTTATAAATATATATGTATATATACTCTACGGGACCAAAACCAGAAACAGCATAAACATCAAACCATATGAAAGGCAATTACCAACAAATCCGGAGAAGTAATAGTGCCGCAGCCACCCACCAACACACTGACGCGCGTTTCGCACCCCCAAGGTGCTTCGTCCAGGAGTGATCAGCAGTAAACATGTTGCCCTCTTTATAGGTATGGGGATCCTCGTAAACATGAGTCCGGTGTGCAGGGTCTTGATGTAATATCCGGAACCCGCCCCGGTTTCCATAGTGATATGTAAACAGGTATTTATCCTCCATGGACGATTCCGTCACGTCATTTCCGGGTATGTTTAATCACATGAATCAAGTCGCCATGGAGACAGAGGTCAAATCCGGAACCACAGAAATACGTCACCCGCGTTTTCAAGTATCTATGGTAACATATGTATAAATCTAGCAAGGGCCTTCAGGGTACAGACGTAATATCCGGAATACGTCCCGGTCTCCATAGTGATATATAAACAAACATAGATGCGTGTCTTACGGAAAACAATTGCGTAACGTCACTTCCGGATACGTCAGAAAACAAACCGAATCACCATAGAAACACAGGATACATCCGAAAAATACCCCACCCTCTGTCCTGGCGATTGCCGCACTATACATCACACAGAGGAACATTTAGTAATGAGGTCAGGAAATAATTATCACAGATATATCCTAAATTTGGGGCAAATACACATACATTAGTCCCCATGTAAAGAATTGCTGTTTAAAAACGCCTAAATATAATTAAACACCATGAAGGATCATACCATTACATTACATAACGTGCATAGTATATAAATAAATAAATAATTCAATCACCATCCATATAATTACACAATAAATAGTATATAAATAATAGTAATATATATATATAAACCTCCATCCATATAATTATTATCCTTAATATTTATAAAACACAGAAAAACAAGAACATGTGAAAAAAACGTGAATATTAATAATGAACAATTCTAAATTTTGAAAAAACATGCCAACGGCACCCGTCCGAAAAATTATTTCGGACAGATAACGGGACATGTTACTAATAGTAATAGTGTAAAACGTGTTAATATCATAATCTAAATATGCATAATTGTGTAAAAAAATTATTATATAGAAATTTATTTTATTTTATATTATTTTATTTTATTTTATTTTATTCTGTGATCATTGTGAAAGAAGATAAAAAGGAAGACACCCAGTGAATACCACAATGTGATGAAAGAGTGCAAGAAAAACCGTGAACAGTGACAAAAAACAATACCTAAGAGACAAAAAAACACATATGATTAGTATCAAGCCAACAACATAAACATATTAGAATTAGTGTTATCAATATCTTGTGATTAATATAAAAAACATGAATATATATCTATGTAAACTAAATATAACAAGATATAAGAATATATAAAAAAATATATCTATAAAAGTCTACATATATCTAAAAATACATCTACATACGTGCATGAAATTATATAATACCATACTATCCCATAATTCGTAACAACAAAAATTGTTATACTATTCTTAGGCAATAATACACAACAACATCCATAACAATAATATCTGAACCCCCCGCAAAAGTTTTTTCCAAAGACGGTTATACATCAACAAGTGCCAAATGCGACCACTGAGGAATGCCATAGTACCAAAATATGTAAGACATAATGTATACAACAGACAAACGCAACTGGATGAAAGAATTAATTCCGAAGACCCTAAAAAAAGAGAGACAACCAAAATCAGACACCACATCCAAAACAAGATAAAAGTATGATAAAATTGCTACAATAAATAACTAAAAAATATATGAAAATATATTTAAAAGATTAAAAAGCCAGAGAACCGCACTGAAATTTAAGTAGGGAGAAAAGGAACAAAGCTATTATGGTCATTCAAACCATTTGGTGTAAGGGTGTTCAATTTGTAGATCCACATAGTCTCCCTCTGAGCCAAAAGTCTCTTCCAATTACCACCCCTCATACCGATCAGAATCCTATCTATGCCCTTGGCTTGAAAAAGGGAACTGTCACATCCATGTTTTAACTTAAAATGGCGTGGAATGGTTTTTAGTTTGTTTATATCCTCTTCTTGTTTAGCATTGTCAATATCGAGCACATGCTCTCGGATACGACGTCTTAATTCACGAGACGTCATACCCACGTATGTGAGACCACAGGGGCATGTTGCCTGGTATACAACTGCTCTTGTTGTGCAGTTGATACTATGTGTGATTTTATATGTTTTTTCATGATTAGAGTCCTCAAAGGTTTGGCTGTTACATATGTTTGGGCATGCTACACATTTGCCACATGATGTGCAGCCCCATTTCGGGCCTTTAACCCCAAAAATGGTGCTTGGTGATTTATTTTCATAATGGCTTCGCACAAGTGTATCACGGAGATTCTTTGATTTTCTGTACGTAATTGCTGGATACTGGTGTATATAGCCTGCAAGGGTTTTATCCAACAGTAAAATGGACCAGTGTTTATCCAAGATTTTTTTAAAATCATCGCTCCGAGAACTGAAATCCATTATACATCGTACCTTTGATGAATCATGCTGATGTTCTATCTTTTTCCTATATTGAAGTAGATCCATCCTTTTCTTTACACTTGCATCTTCATATGCTTTGCAAATAGTTCTCTTGTTATAGCCCCGGTCTCTAAAACGAGAACATAAGTCTTCAGCCTGTTTTTCAAAAAGAGAATTACTAGAACAAATCCTTTTTGCTCGTAAAAACTGCCCCTTTGGGATATTTCTAATCAGATGTTTTGGATGCTGAGAAGTGGCGTGTAGGACTGCGTTAGCTGATGTACTTTTCCTATAGAGGTCAGTTTGGATATAACCAAATTCATCAGTCTGAATTAGAATATCCAAAAATTCGATCTTTTTTTGGCTATAGCTGTATGTAAGCCGAATATTGATGTTGTTATTATTGAGTTCTTGTATAAAGGCTTCTAATTCCTCAATTGACCCCTGCCATATCATCAGTACATCATCGATGTATCTACACCAAAAAATCACTTTTTCACTCAGTATGGTGGCCTCTGTTTGAAAAATCCGTCGTTCCCACAGCCCCAGGAACAAATTAGCATATGAGGGCGCACAAGACGCCCCCATTGCTGTGCCCTGGAGCTGTAGGAAAAACATGCCCTTGAAAAGAAAAAAATTATGACTCAATATGAAACCCAATGCCTTTATGAGAAAATTGCAGAGGTGGGTGTCTAGTCCACTTGACTTAAGAAAAAATTCCGTGGCCGTAATCCCATCCCTATGTCTAATAGACGTGTAAAGTGACTCGACGTCGCATGTGACGAGCCACATATCATCCTCTATTTGTACCCCATCTAACTTATGGAGGGCATCGGTGGTGTCTCTAATATAAGAGGGAAGATTTTCCACCAGTGGTTTGAGATGGTAGTCCACAAAACCACATAACGGTTCGCAAAGGCTATTAATGCCTGCAACGATGGGCCTCCCTGGTGGTGTAGTTGGGTCTTTATGAATTTTTGGTAATAGGTATATACTTGCCACAGTTGGTTCCTTAATCCATAAACCATCCTTTTGTTTGTTTGATAGAACACCATCCTCAATTGCCTCAAAAAGCAGGGAATCCAGCTCCTGTTGATATTTGGATAGAGGGTTGAAAGTTAATTTTTTATAACATACATCATCTTTGAGTTGTTTAAACATCTCTTTCTCATACTGGCTTGTAGGCCAGATGACGACATTTCCCCCTTTGTCTGAGGGTTTAATAGCCACTCCTTTGAGTTGCGAAAGTTCTTTCAGGGTAAATTTTTTTCATATTGAGTCATAATTTTTTTCTTTTCAAGGGCATGTTTTTCCTACAGCTCCAGGGCACAGCAATGGGGGCGTCTTGTGCGCCCTCATATGCTAATTTGTTCCTGGGGCTGTGGGAACGACGGATTTTTCAAACAGAGGCCACCATACTGAGTGAAAAAGTGATTTTTTGGTGTAGATACATCGATGATGTACTGATGATATGGCAGGGGTCAATTGAGGAATTAGAAGCCTTTATACAAGAACTCAATAATAACAACATCAATATTCGGCTTACATACAGCTATAGCCAAAAAAAGATCGAATTTTTGGATATTCTAATTCAGACTGATGAATTTGGTTATATCCAAACTGACCTCTATAGGAAAAGTACATCAGCTAACGCAGTCCTACACGCCACTTCTCAGCATCCAAAACATCTGATTAGAAATATCCCAATGGGGCAGTTTTTACGAGCAAAAAGGATTTGTTCTAGTAATTCTCTTTTTGAAAAACAGGCTGAAGACTTATGTTCTCGTTTTAGAGACCGGGGCTATAACAAGAGAACTATTTGCAAAGCATATGAAGATGCAAGTGTAAAGAAAAGGATGGATCTACTTCAATATAGGAAAAAGATAGAACATCAGCATGATTCATCAAAGGTACGATGTATAATGGATTTCAGTTCTCGGAGCGATGATTTTAAAAAAATCTTGGATAAACACTGGTCCATTTTACTGTTGGATAAAACCCTTGCAAGCTATATACACCAGTATCCAGCAATTACGTACAGAAAATCAAAGAATCTCCGTGATACACTTGTGCGAAGCCATTATGAAAATAAATCACCAAGCACCATTTTTGGGGTTAAAGGCCCGAAATGGGGCTGCACATCATGTGGCAAATGTGTAGCATGCCCAAACATATGTAACAGCCAAACCTTTGAGGACTCTAATCATGAAAAAACATATAAAATCACACATAGTATCAACTGCACAACAAGAGCAGTTGTATACCAGGCAACATGCCCCTGTGGTCTCACATACGTGGGTATGACGTCTCGTGAATTAAGACGTCGTATCCGAGAGCATGTGCTCGATATTGACAATGCTAAACAAGAAGAGGATATAAACAAACTAAAAACCATTCCACGCCATTTTAAGTTAAAACATGGATGTGACAGTTCCCTTTTTCAAGCCAAGGGCATAGATAGGATTCTGATCGGTATGAGGGGTGGTAATTGGAAGAGACTTTTGGCTCAGAGGGAGACTATGTGGATCTACAAATTGAACACCCTTACACCAAATGGTTTGAATGACCATAATAGCTTTGTTCCTTTTCTCCCTACTTAAATTTCAGTGCGGTTCTCTGGCTTTTTAATCTTTTAAATATATTTTCATATATTTTTTAGTTATTTATTGTAGCAATTTTATCATACTTTTATCTTGTTTTGGATGTGGTGTCTGATTTTGGTTGTCTCTCTTTTTTTAGGGTCTTCGGAATTAATTCTTTCATCCAGTTGCGTTTGTCTGTTGTATACATTATGTCTTACATATTTTGGTACTATGGCATTCCTCAGTGGTCGCATTTGGCACTTGTTGATGTATAACCGTCTTTGGAAAAAACTTTTGCGGGGGGTTCAGATATTATTGTTATGGATGTTGTTGTGTATTATTGCCTAAGAATAGTATAACAATTTTTGTTGTTACGAATTATGGGATAGTATGGTATTATATAATTTCATGCACGTATGTAGATGTATTTTTAGATATATGTAGACTTTTATAGATATATTTTTTTATATATTCTTATATCTTGTTATATTTAGTTTACATAGATATATATTCATGTTTTTTATATTAATCACAAGATATTGATAACACTAATTCTAATATGTTTATGTTGTTGGCTTGATACTAATCATATGTGTTTTTTTGTCTCTTAGGTATTGTTTTTTGTCACTGTTCACGGTTTTTCTTGCACTCTTTCATCACATTGTGGTATTCACTGGGTGTCTTCCTTTTTATCTTCTTTCGCAATGATCACAGAATAAAATAAAATAAAATAAAATAATATAAAATAAAATAAATTTCTATATAATAATTTTTTTACACAATTATGCATATTTAGATTATGATATTAACACGTTTTACACTATTACTATTAGTAACATGTCCCGTTATCTGTCCGAAATAATTTTTCGGACGGGTGCCGTTGGCATGTTTTTTCAAAATTTAGAATTGTTCATTATTAATATTCACGTTTTTTTCACATGTTCTTGTTTTTCTGTGTTTTATAAATATTAAGGATAATAATTATATGGATGGAGGTTTATATATATATATTACTATTATTTATATACTATTTATTGTGTAATTATATGGATGGTGATTGAATTATTTATTTATTTATATACTATGCACGTTATGTAATGTAATGGTATGATCCTTCATGGTGTTTAATTATATTTAGGCGTTTTTAAACAGCAATTCTTTACATGGGGACTAATGTATGTGTATTTGCCCCAAATTTAGGATATATCTGTGATAATTATTTCCTGACCTCATTACTAAATGTTCCTCTGTGTGATGTATAGTGCGGCAATCGCCAGGACAGAGGGTGGGGTATTTTTCGGATGTATCCTGTGTTTCTATGGTGATTCGGTTTGTTTTCTGACGTATCCGGAAGTGACGTTACGCAATTGTTTTCCGTAAGACACGCATCTATGTTTGTTTATATATCACTATGGAGACCGGGACGTATTCCGGATATTACGTCTGTACCCTGAAGGCCCTTGCTAGATTTATACATATGTTACCATAGATACTTGAAAACGCGGGTGACGTATTTCTGTGGTTCCGGATGTGACCTCTGTCTCCATGGCGACTTGATTCATGTGATTAAACATACCCGGAAATGACGTGACGGAATCGTCCATGGAGGATAAATACCTGTTTACATATCACTATGGAAACCGGGGCGGGTTCCGGATATTACATCAAGACCCTGCACACCGGACTCATGTTTACGAGGATCCCCATACCTATAAAGAGGGCAACATGTTTACTGCTGATCACTCCTGGACGAAGCACCTTGGGGGTGCGAAACGCGCGTCAGTGTGTTGGTGGGTGGCTGCGGCACTATTACTTCTCCGGATTTGTTGGTAATTGCCTTTCATATGGTTTGATGTTTATGCTGTTTCTGGTTTTGGTCCCGTAGAGTATATATAAATATATATTTATAACTACTGTAACTACTCATAGGGGCCAAAGCCAGTTAGACTGCTCCTACTTTAATATGCATTACCTACTCTTTGATAATCCGGTATACGATAACAAGTGCCCTATGCCTCCCATTATATCATCCGTCCTTCTGGGCTGATCCATTGTGTGTTTATATTTTGGTTATTTAATGTAATAAAAATTATATATTTTTACTACTTGGCTTGCACATATCATTATGCTCATACCCAAAATCTAACCATGTTTATTCTAACACAGAGGCATATTCTGAGACTGACTGCGTTTTGTCCTGCACTACAGTCTGCAACAGATCTTGTTTCTTATCCTGTTCTGCACGAGTCCAGTGCAGCAACCTCTGTACAAAGTCTCGTCCTGAATCTGTTGTGTTCTTAATAGCAGGTTCCTGCCCTGGCATCATTTGAGTAATTTCCATGAGTAAGGGGTCGCTCCCTTTCTGTAAAATGACTGAAACAAGATCATCCCACGTGGCCCGATATGCCTCTTGGACACCCTGAAGGCGCGTTCTAAATGTAAGGGGGGGTTTTCGGGGATCGGGGAGTTGAGTAGCAAGGGCAATAAGCTCACTGGGGGACCAGGGCCGATATGTTTCTATCGGCCATACCTGAGGGTGATGGTGTACTGGTTGGTTATTCCCATCCACTCCCGGGGGTGTAAACTGTACATGACTTGTGGTCCTCATTGGGAACAGAGGCACCTTGTGCATTATTTCTGGGCGTGGGGACCCAGAAGACAAACAATAGTTAGCCCCAGGGGAGTTCTGTTGACCACAAGACCTGCATGCCCATCCCTTTGATCCTGTATAAGGTGGGGGTGCTGAAGGGATTGTATGTTTTACATTCAGTATAGGGACTTCAAGAGTTTCAGGGTTTTTAATACTATCATAGATTTGATAGACAGTACCATGCTTGGTTTCTTCTGATTTATGCTCACTCATAGAGAGACGCTTGGCTACATCTAACCACATCCTAGCCTGTTCAAACTTGTTCTTATCTTTCAGCCATCCTTCCCAGTTGCAAATACACTTCTCCCATTCCCCCTCTTCTAGATTACCCCACTTGCACATACCAAATTTCTTCAGTATAACTTCACATCCATCTACTGCTTCCTTTCCTTTCAGCCTCTCCACTATCTCACATGCTGGAACTGGGACAATGGCCGTTGAGTTAGTGAATTCCTTACTGTTGCCAGTCCCCATGACTGCAACACCTGTGCCTGAGTTAACCGTAGAACTCCTTTTTAGCACAGCTTGAGTCTCTCAGACTCTCAATTTAATCCTGTCCCAGTCTTCTTCAGGACTCGCAAGACGGATTCTAAGGAAGCACTAACACCGGTTGTCCAGCCCTGTGAGCTAGAGAGATTCTGACACACAACCAAATGAACAGCAATACAAACCCTACTACACCAAAAACAATTGTAACAGTCTCTATGGGTTCATATAACATTTCCTGAGGTAATCTGTAATTATTCAATAGCCGCCTCTGCAGCTTCTCAGTCAACTGAATCAATTCCTGGACAAAAGAAGGATGTCACCCAGGTGGGGGCGTAGTGATGTGTATTTACTACCCAGTTCAAAAGCTTTCCTTCAACTCCCTGTAATGGCACTGCATGACCATTATATCTACAGTAAGTTTTACTTCTTATACTGTATATTTCCTGGTCTGGGTAAATAGGCCGAGCAAAAACTTCAACTACTATGATTTTTCCTCTCTTGAGTTCACACAAAACAGAACACAAACACTGAGGACAACGATTCTGATTCATCAACACAACTTTAGAATACGTCACTTACACAGTCCACACTTCCACAGTCGCTGGTATTAATACTCCTGCTGTATTCAGGTCAAAGCTGCATTCAGCACCTCTTTCAAGAGAGTACCCTTATCAATTTACAGGAGAGATTCAATACCCTCAGAGTACTACCTTACCATGAAGGATTCCTCTGTTATGGACAATTATACTTCCCTGATCCTGATAAGGACCGATTTTTCTCTTCACCACATGTAAAGGAACACACCTAACGGGATCCCTTATCAATCAGAGACCGTAGTCCCTTATTAGTCACTCAAAGATCAATCAGTCCCACATTCAAGGATCCTCATAGTTTACAACCACATCAGTCCAGACATAACAATCACATAGACAATGGAGACAACATATAACAATCCTCCGACTCCTGAAATACACAGGTAGAACTGCGGAGGTTCCTGTCCAGAATCGTTGGGCAAGGTTGGTTACTTGTCACTTCATTCAATTTTCATTCATCCATCATTCAATTCAATTATACATCTAAAGACACATTGATACATAGAACAGAGAAAAAAAAAAAATAATTCAAACACTGGCAAAGGTTCAACAGAAATTGTCTTGTTAGGACCACCAATTACCCGTCCCAGAGCCCTCTAGGTAACACTGAATTATTTGTAACACAATGGGTTACTCACCGCGGTTTTATTCAGTGGTTCCCAGAGAGATCCTTGTAGTCGGGTCCAGAGAAGGTCCAGTTTGACAATTCCCAGGTTTCAGGCACCATGTAATGTCGTGGAAACCTTGCTATACAAAAAAAGCTATAGGAGAAAGACAAATGGTCTCACACGTTTGCCAGTGTTAACTAAAACAAGTTGGTCAATCGATCGGAGAACAAGGACACACACACAGCCAATTGTGTCAGTGTGCTAGGCTTGTCTGAATCTCAGATGCCCAAGACACTAGTTTTATTACTGTCACAAAGAAAGGGGCATGACCTAATAGATTACCTTAAATGGGTATATAGGTTGACAATAACAAGATCGTAAATGATGGATCCTGCTGCATTCCTAAAAGTCTAGTTCTGTCCAGTTTTCTGGACATTCATTAACAAAGACATTTGAGACATAAGCATCTTTATAACAAAGAGTACACCCTGTGTTATTGCTTTTATGAATAACACTTATGAAGCTAATATAAAAGTACAAAATTATCAAAGATATATAGATATATAAATTGCTTAAATGATAATCTAACTTAATATAAAATATTAACCATAACACCCCCATAGCATAAAATGTCGATCTATTTTTTTTAAGATTATGTTTGTATTTTTGCAGGAGTAGGGATCTTAATTGGAATCTATGGGTTACAATTTCTTTAGTCAAGTTAGGGGATGCTTTGGCTTTATTCAGGGATTCAAGGTGATGAATAGGGGTTAATATATATTTAATATCTGCGTCTTTTTGCCGTTTTTGGATGGAGGCTATTTTTATGAGCTGCCCTCTGACTATTGCTTTATGAGCAGCCCACAGGGTCTCGTCAGAAATTTCCCCATTATTATTAAGTTTAAAATATTCTGTTAACACTGACTCTACGTCATCATGTACCTTCTGCCTACCAAGCAAGCTGGTATTCAGTCTCCACCTAGGGGAATTTTGAACATTAAAGCTACCCTGAACAGACAGAGATCGGCGCATGATCTGTCCAAGTAATTAAACCAATATCAGCTGCCACACAATTACTTATAGATTTGCTGTCGACCAAAAAAAAAACAATTCTACTGTATGAGCGATGCCTGGAAGAGAAGAATGTATAGTCTCTTTCTGATGCATGCAAATATCTCCAGATGTCATGAAAATGGAATTCATTGATGAGATGCTTAAGTTCCTTAGCATGGGGGATGCTGGTGTTGGAGCAATCCATGGAGCGTATTACAGGTATATTAAAGTCCCCACAGATGATTTCCGCCCCTGTGGCAGTATCTTTGAATGCTTGGAAAAATTTCCTAGCAAAGGTCAATTGTGATGAATTTGGGGAGTAGACTGTTGCCAAGGTATAAGGGATGCTGTTGATATAACAAGACAAAATAATATATCTTCCATCCGCTCCATAACTGACATTTATCAATTTAAAGGCCACTGAGTTCTTTATTAAAATGGCCACTCCTCCTCTTTTTTTTGAGTCATTAGCAAAAAAGGTGTGTTGGAAGCTTGGATGAAGTAGCCGTTTATTATCTGTGGAAAGAAGGTGGGTCTCCTGAATGCACGCTATATCACAGTTAGATGCCTTCACCTCTCTCCACATCATTGACCTTTTTTCTGGGGAGTTGAGTCTGTTCACATTAATAGACAATATCTTAATTCTCATATTGGAGCCGCAGGGGGGTTTGAATTCCTAGGAATGCCATCAGGGATGAGAGGGGCTAGACCAGCAAGGAATTGAGAGAAATTTCCAGAAAAAATTAAGGAACATTTGTGAGAAGAGGAACAAAAACAAAAAAATTCCAACAACACCGGTTTGCCCCGAGTAGGGTGCCCGGTGTATAACCGCTCGCCATAGGCGAGAACATCAGGGGGGCTACGTGACATCCCGTGTCACAGGAGCAGGGACAGCAGGTGCCATAAGCAGGAAGGAGTCCCAGCTAAGCTGCTGACCATTCAGGGTTAATCCTGTGTGGAGAGCCTCTTTGATTCTCCCACCCACCAGGGTTTGGTGTGTGGGCTATTCCACAGTCATCCAGCAATTTGCCCAACTGAGAAGGAGTATGACATATGTGAGTGCCTCCATCTTTGAAAATTATCATCTTCACCGGAAAACCCCACTTGTACTTGATGTCTTGATCTCTAAGGAGTTTAGAAAGGTGGGCAAATTCTCTTCTTTTATTAAGAGTTGCAGCGGAAAGATCTGGCAAGATTTTTAGTCCCATGAAAGTGTCTGGCAGGGCTGGATTTCCCCTCAGTGTGTGCAGCACAGCTTCTTTTGTTTTATAGAAATGAAGTCTAGCCAGGACATCTTTAGGCAGAGCTGGATCTATGCCTTTGGATTTAGGGACTCTATGAATCCTGTCTACTATCAGGTCTCTGGTGTCCCATCCAGGGAGTATAAGCTGCAGAAACTTGTGGAAGTATTCCTGGAGGTCTTTATCTGCTACTGATGAGGGAATCCCTCTGATTTTTAGGTTACTTCTTCGGGATCTGTCCTCTATATCACTGATTTTAAGTTTTAGTGCCTCCACCTCCTTTTCCAAAGCTGTATTAGCATCTATCAGATTGTTATGTGATGTTGCAAATTCAGCCATTTTAGTTTCTACATGCTCTGTGCGATCACCCAGAGACCTGATCTCTTCCTTCAGCTCTCTTACCATTTCTCTGAGATCAGCCTGCAGGGAAGCCCTCAGCGTTTTCAGCAGAGCTTGCATTGTTTCCTCTGTCAGAGGAATGCCTGTGCAGCCTCTCAAGCAGCCTGTATCTCCTTGTGAGGAGTGGGAAGAAGCTGAGTGGGAAGCCAGCGCCATCTTGCTTGGTGAGGAGAGATCCCTATCCAGGGGGTAGAAGTCTGTAAGTTTGGCTGGAGTGCCAGTGTTTTTAGGTCTCCCCTTAGGCATAGCTGGGGGCTGGGGTTACTCACAGCTCCTGTAGCTGGTAATCCTGTTATCTGTGAGCTGATAAGAGCCGGTTTATCCTGCTGTCAGCACAGAGCTCTCCTTCAAGCAGCTGTCGCCATCAGCGTGCAGGCCACGCCCCCCGCCTAGTCCTTTTTTGACATAGCAAAAGATCGCCCAAATTATGTGATCTGTAAAATTTGTCGTGATTCTGTTAGTAGAGGGCAAAACCTCAGCAGTTTGACAACTTCTTCCATGAATCGTCACATGAATAAATATCATATGTCCCAGTGGGAAGCTCACCGTGCTGCAATGCGGCCTAGCGGAGCGAACCTTCCACCGCCTGCCCCTTCCAGTGCATCCGCGCGCTCTTCATCTTCTAGGACTGTGGGGACAGCTGTCACACCTGGTTTTCCACGCACAACTTCCACCACTGTAACCGCAACAGGCAGTTTGCTTGGTAGGTCATCAGTTGGTTTGGAAGGAGAAACAAGTGCGTGTGTACAGCTCTCTCAGACATCGATAGCACCAACGTTGGATGAAGGCAACATCATGTCTATGCCTGCACTTTCCTCACAAACCTGCATTTTTCCAGGGACACCCTACTCAACACCGTCTACACACAGCAGCCAGATCTCTGTCCCTCAGATGTGGACAAATAAAAGGCCATTTCCTGCGACCCATGACAAAGCTAAGAGGTTGACTTTATCCCTCTGTAAGCTCTTGGCTACCGAAATGCTGCCTTTCTGCCTGGTGGACACACAGGATTTTAGAGACCTTATGTCTGTCGCTGTGCCCCAGTACCAGATGCCCAGTCACCACTACCTCTCTAAGAAAGGTGTGCCCGCGCTACACCAGCATGTCGCACACAACATCACCGCTTCCTTGAGAAACTCTGTGTGTGAACGGGTGCATTTCACCACCGATACTTGGACCAGTAAGCATGGACAGGGACGTTACATGTCGCTGACTGGGCACTGGGTAACTATGGTGATAGATGGTGAAGGGTCTGCTGCACAAGTCTTGCCGTCCCCACGACTTGTGTGTCAATCCTCTGTCTGTCCAAGTTCCGCCACTGCTTCTGCCTCCTCCACCTCATCTGGGTCCTCCACCTCCGCCCCAAGCCTGCCTGGTCAGGCCACCAGCGTTCTCACTGCGCAGAAGGAATCACGCACCCCTCATTACTATGCTGGCAGCAGAGCGCAATGGCATCAGGCGATCTTTAGCTTGACATGTCTTGGAAATAGGAGTCACACAGCGGCTGAGTTGTGGGCAGCTCTGGAGACTGAGTTTAATAAATGGTTGTCTCCCCTCAACCTGCAGCCTGGTAAGGCCGTGTGCGACAATGCTGCAAACCTGGGTGCGGCCCTTCGCCTGGGCAAGGTGACACACGTGCCTTGTATGGCTCACGTGTTGAACCTTGTTGTACAGCAATTTTTAACACACTATCCCGGCCTAGATGGCCTTCTGACCAGGGCACGAAAACTGTCTGCTCACTTCCGCCGTTCAACCACCGCAGCTGAGCGACTTGCATCGCTCCAGAAGTCTTTCGGCCTGCCGGTTCATCGCCTGAAATGCGATGTGGCGACACGCTGGAATTCAACTCTCCACATGTTACAGCGACTATGGCAGCACCGCCGAGCCCTGGTGCAATACGTCATGACGTATAGCCTGGGCCAACGAGATGCAGAGGTGGGGCAGATCACCCTGATGGAGTGGTCTCAGATCAAGGACCTATGCACCCTTCTGCACAGTTTCGACATGGCGACGAATATGTTTAGCGCTGACAATGCCATTATCAGCATGACAATTCCAGTCATTTACATGCTGGAGCACACGCTAAACACTATTCGGAGTCAGGGGGTGGGACAACAGGAAGGGGAGGAACTACAGGAGGATTCATATGCGCAAGACACAACAACATCACCAAGGTCCAGACATTCATCATCACCAACGCGGCAGGCATGGGACCATGGGGGACAGGGATCAACAAGGGCACATGGTAGCAGGCGAAATGTTGAGGAAGGTGCAGGAGAACATGAAGAAATGGAGGACGAACTGTCCATGGACATGGAAGACTCAGCGGATGAGGGAGACCTTGGTCAAATTTCAGTTGAAAGAGGTTGGGGGGAGATGTCAGAGGAAGAAAGAACGGTTAGCACCTCTATGCCACAAACACAGCGTGGACTTGGTCCGCATGGCTGCGCAAGACACATGAGCGCCTTCTTGCTGCACTACCTCCAACATGACCCTCGTATTGTCAAAATTAGAAGTGATGATGACTACTGGCTTGCCACACTATTAGATCCCCGGTACAAGTCCAAATTTTGTGACATAATTCCAGCCATAGAAAGGGACGCACGTATGCAGGAGTATCAGCAGAAGCTGTTACTCGATCTTAGATCGGCTTTTCCACCAAACAACCGTGCAGGTGCAGGGAGTGAATCTCCCAGTTGTAACTTGACAAACATGGGACGGTCTCGTCATCTTCAACAGTCTACCCGTACCAGTAGGACTGTATCTGGTGCTGGTAACAGCAATTTTATGGAATCTTTTCATAATTTTTTTAGACCCTCTTTTGCAAGGCCACCAGAGACAACAAGTCTGACACATACTCAACGGCTGGAGAGGATGATACAGGAGTATCTCCAAATGAACATCGATGCCATGACTTTGCAAATGGAGCCTTGCTCCTTTTGGGCTTCAAATCTAGAAAAATGGCCAGATCTCTCCACTTACGCCTTGGAGATCTTGTCGTGTCCAGCTGCCAGCGTTGTCTCTGGACGTGTCTTCAGTGCTGCTGGGTGTGTGCTGACAGATAAGCGCACGCGTCTGTCCAGTGACAATGTGGACAGACTGACGTTCATCAAAATGAACAAGTCATGGATCCACAAGGAATTTACTACCCCTGTGTCATCCTGGGGAGAGTAAATGCTTGTAGATTTGGAATGTGCTTGATGCAAATCAAAACATCCTGTTTGCAACTAGGGCACAAGTGCTGCCACTGAAGGGGTGTCTGTGGGGCCCAATTTTTTTAAAAAAAGGGATACTTTGCTTGGAGTAACCCTTGCTTGCTGTGTTTTTAAAAATGATCCAAGGTGCACAGCGCTGGGAACAGGAAAGACTTTGCTACCTACCCCGGTGTCATCCTGGGGACGGTTAAGTATGGCGTATTTTTGAATGTCTCTGATGCAAATCTAGCTGTGAATTGTACAACTGGGGCACAACTGCTGCCACTGAATGGGTGGGTGTGTGTGGGGCCCAATTTTTGGAAAAAAGGGAGACTCCGCTTGGAGTAACCCTTGCTTGCCGTGTTTTTAAAAAGGAGCCAAGATGAACAGATCTGGGATCAGGAAAGATTTTGCTACCTACCCCGGAGTCATCCTGGTGACGGTTAAGTATGGCATATTTTTGAATGTGCTTGATGCAAATCTAGCTGTGAAGTGTACAACTGGGGCACAACTGCTGCCACTGATGGGGTGGGTGTGTGTGTGGCCCAGTTTTTGGAAAAAAGGGAGACTCCGCTTGGAGTAACCCTTGCTTGCTGTGTTTTTTAAAAGGAGCCAAGATGAACAAGTCATGGTTCAGCAAAGACTTAGCTACCTACCCCGGTGTCATCCTGGAAACGGTTAAGTATGGCGTATTTTTGATTGTGCTTGATGCAAATCTAGCTGTGAAGTGTACAACTGGGGCACAAGTGCTGCCACTGAAGGGGTGGGTGTGTGTGTGGCCCAATTTTTGGAAAAAAGGGAGAACTCCGCTGGGAGTCACCTTGTGGTGTTTTACATGATTTTAGAAGGGCGTGACATGCTTATATCTGTGTCTCCTCCTCTTTTTCCTTGTCCAGCTCTTTTGTTTTCGCATGAGTATATGTCCTTGTCACTTTCCCATGTGTTTGTGTTGTGTTGTGAGTTGTTTGTCACCTTTTGGACACCTTTGAGGGTGTTTTCTAGGTGTTTTTATGTGTTTGTGATTGCCTGCCATTGTTTCCTATGCGGTTCGAGTTCGGTTTGTTGAACTTTCAACGAACTGAACTCGAACGGGACCTCCGTTCGACGAACCGAACTCGAGCCGAACCGCGGCCGGTTCGCTCATCTCTAGTCAAGATCTCACCTGGCTGATTGGTGGCAATTCCATTCGGACTAGTGGTGCACTGTAGCCAGTCAACTTCAGGGAGACTCGTACTGGTGCCGGGAGAAGATGCGCGTCTGGGGCATGGGCAGGAGCAAGACACGGCAGCCGCATTAGGAACAGATACTGGGGGAAGATAAGATTACAGGACTTAGCTGCTAGAGGAAGCTTCCTAGGGCAAGTCAACCGAGTTTTCCACTGAGAACAGGACACAGCACGAAGGTCCTAAGCAGGGACGGCTCCAGGTTTTTGTGGGCCCCGGGCGCGAAAGAGTCTCAGTGGGCCACATCCACACGCAGACACACACATATACATACACATATAGGCATACGAATGTAGTGCCCCACGGGCCTTAAAGGGATAGGAGTGTTTAAATCCTTATCTTTATCACTCATTTTCGGAGCGGCGATGCAGCTACTCTGCGACGTCACCGGTGGCATGGCTCGGTTCCGTAGCCTCGAGGCGTACAGCAAGGAGGGAAGGATAGGGGATGGATCCTGGAGGTTGTCACCGGTTGCAGTGGCAACAGGGTTAGCCTCCTCCGCTGCAGTCCCGTCCTTCGACTTGTCCTCTTCCAGGAGACGATAGGGAATGGAGCGGTTGTGACGCCACCTGCGGTATGCAGCCAGGTAACAGCCACTGCTGCTCTTGCAGTTCTCTGGGGCAGATGGCACTGCAGCTAGGGTAGTATTGCTTCCCACAGGCGAAGCTAGGCCCCAGGACTGTAATGGTAGTAGAACGTTGGGGGTGCAGGGCTGAGGGCGACAACAAGGTCTGGATAACACAAGTTGAAGTCTCCTTTTTACCTTTTACTGATGTCAGGTTTAGTCCAGAGTCAGTGGCCCGGTCAGCCTGGAAACAGCAGGGTTTCTCTCTGCCTGGTTGTATAAGCCTTCTTCTATATGCAGGTATAGGTCACTGTGGCTTGGAGCTTCACAGCGTCCCTCTTTGATTTGCTCCGTTTCTATTCCGTGTGGCGGGCAGCACGAACCGGTATTAGGGCCCACTCAGTAACAGTGGCCCCGGGCTCTATATTGCTGCTGCATCTCTGGATTTTCTGTTGGACTAGATACCTGAAGTTACCTGTCCTCCGGGGTGTTGCTGCCAGGCAGCCTATGACAGCCTATGATTCCCGGTATCCTGCACTTGTTTTGCACTTGGTCCTGGAAAGCTGGGTAGCAGCTCTCAGACAGCGACCCTTCTCTTTGCTCTGTACTAAGGTTCTGAGGTTTGGCTTCCTGTTCCCTCCTCCAAGTCAGTATGACCAGAGAGGCTCCCTTCAATGCAGGTTATGAGCTCCCCCTACTGTCCCGGAGGAGAAAGTGGTGTTGCATGTAGTGTATCCGGTAGAGAGTTCCCCACTGTTTCCAAGCATGGCATTGCTCCCAGTGATGAGAACAACGCCACTGTGGCTCCCAGAACCACTGGGGTGCCACACGTACATATACATACTGTGTTTTTCCAAAAATAAGACACTGTCTTCTACTTTTTTTGCCCCCAAAAAGCACAAGGGCTTATTTTTGGAGGAGGTCTTATTCTTGGAGAAACATGGTTGGGGGTAGGTTTACCCATCAAAAAAGCAGACCCCTCCCCCTTCCCAGGAGACTCATACTTACCAGTCCCCGGACTTCTGCGTGGCTCCCAGGTCCTCCCTGTGATCTCTAGAGTGCACTATTAGCAGGTATACTGCACGCCGTCCTCCCCTGCTTGTGGCCGACACACTCACATACATCAGATCACATGCAGACTCACTCTCTCATCACATCCAGTGTTACAGAATGCTTCCAGATGCAGGGAACGATGGGAGGAAGTCACGTGTCCGCAGGTCCTGTAATCTAGAATTGCACTCACAGGTCCTTGTGCTTCACTGCACTGCCTCTCAGCATTCTGCCGGCGAGAAGAAATTGGTGTCGCTGGATGTGGTGAGTATGTGTGTGATGTGTGTGTGATCTGATGTGTGTGTGATACGATGTCTGTGTGTGTGATCTAGTGTGTGTGTGTGATCTGGTGTGTGTGATCTGGTGTCTGTGATCTGATGTGTGAAGGGGTGTGAGATCTGATCTGTGCAGGGGTGCGATCACTGCAGGTTCTCTGCTCGGCGTCTGGTGAGTGTGATTGCGAGGTGTCCGCTTTCTATAATGAAGTGTCCTGCAGTTTCCTTTAACTTTTTTAGCTGCATGGACACTTCCTTATTGAACCGCAACTAGGGCTTATTTTTGGGGTATGGCTTAAATTTAAGCCTTGCTCTAAGAATGCTGAAAATCCCTGCTAGGGCTTATTTTTGGAAAAACACGGTATTTAAAGAGAAATTCAGAAAAACACATATAAACAGACATAAATCTATACACAGTCATATACACTGACACACATAGACACACATCATCCACACAGACACATTAGAGGTATTATTAATATGGCGAATCCGGCAGCAGTCTCACTCACCTCCCCCGCTTGCCTCCTTCCTGCATCTCCAGGGCATGTGGCTGTGCTGCACCGATTGATGGCCATCACTAACAGACATGGCGGCACACAGACACTGCTGTATTTACATCACAGAAGAGGCTGGGGACATACACATTACTGGGGGCATACACATTACTGAGGAGGGTGGCATAAAGCAATGGGGGGGTGTACCGCCTCCGTGTCAGCGGTCGAGCCACTCGGATACGGGACCGCGGTTGCTCAATGGGTATCCGTAAGCGGGAGGGGGTCGCACAGAAACTCGACGTTAAAAGGGTATAATATGTACAGGGGATTTAGAAGTTTGTGACGCCACCCACGGTGCGTGGTAAAATGGAGTACCACCGCTGCTGTTGGGAGCGCCCGGTGGCGGTGGTATGGCAGCAAGGTGTTTAACCCCTCCGTGGGTAGGGGGTTGCGCCCCGGGGCCCGGTGATGGTAGCGAAGGGGTGCCGTTGGGGAGGAAAGAGTTTCTGCGTACTCACTCAGTCCAAGAATACTGACACCGACAGCTAGTAAACTAGAATTCTGAGCACCGCTGCAGCAAGGAGGGAGCACGCTTGTATCCGTGCCCTTGGTGTTGCTTATTAGCCTGTGACCTTTTCCGTGGCACCTTCTTCACTGTTTGGACCCTGTAGTGTGGAACTAGTCGGGTCCCGCTCACGCGTATGGCTAACGGAGTGAGCTTGCTCTCAGGGTTCACTCATGGGGTTTGATGGACTGTGTTTTGGGAAAAGTCCTATCCCCTCGTTGCTCTAGTACCCTGATTTTGGAGTGGGTGAGGGATGAATCTTGAAGACTTCACCCCCGTCGGGTATATTACCAGGGCGCTTGAAGCTACTTCCCGGCATAGGGTTGGTGTACCCCGTCGTGCCCTGGCCCCTGCCCGGAGATGGCTCAAGGCCGCTGGCTGCCCTCCTCGAAAGATCCGTGCCCCTTGACATGAGCCCCTGCGACCGGGATTCCAGCTCCTACCAGGCCCAGACCAACGTCTGCCACCTAATAGTCTCAAGGAGCCTTGCTCCTAAACCGGTGACCTCTCACTTTGAGAGTCACCACTCCACACTCCTACTCCTTCACTTTCTCTCTCACTTCTCCTTCTACACTTCTCACTTTCCCCTACCAACCCCCCAAGTGGGCGGCCCTATTCCCTTCACGCCCCCCCAATGGTGTGTCTGGTGGGTGTGGTGCAGTGTTCCTAGGGTTTTGAGTGGCTCTGATCTTAGCAACACCAAAGAACAGGGATCCATAACCAAGGAGGATGCGGAAACTGTGCAGAAGGGCAGAATGCACAATACCCTGTGATGACCTGATAGGCCAGGGCGTCACAGGTGTATACAGCTGCACAAGGGGAATACAGCTCTGAGAGGTATACAGCACTTGGGTGGAGGGGGACATAGAGCTCTGGGGGTAAACAGCACTGGGGTGGAGGGGACATACAGGTCTGGGAGGTATAGAAGTATGCAACCCCCACATTCCTCCATATAACATAATGCAGCCTCATATTACTCCATATAATGCACCTGCATATTCCTCCATAGTGTTATGCAGCCCCCATAGTCCTCTATATAGAATAATGCACCAAATATTCATCCATATAATATCATGCACCAAATATTCATCCATATAATATAATGCACCAAATATTCATCCATATAAAATAAAGCAGTCCCCATTTAGCAGCACTATGCAGCCCCTCATGTAGAGTTATAGGGTATTGGTGTGCACTCAGCTAGAGTATGGTTTCATTAGAGGTGCTAGTGTGGGGTCAATAGTCCCAGAACGTATTATATAATAGACACTGCACTCTCTTGTTGATAAAATGAAGACAAAAAGTTTTTTTCTTTGCAAAAAAAGTGATTTATTTGATGGCGACAAAAGATGGTGGACGTTTCGGCCCAACGGCCTTTATCATGTATAGTCGCTGTGAAGTGAGAAATAAAGAAATCAATATTTACATACATTACATAATATACAACTATATACAATAGATACCATGTCTGAGCGTATTATAAAGTATGCATGGCTCACAGTATATCACAGTTACAATCAGAATATAGGGGTAATGTTGCGAGAATGTATTACCCCTATATTCTGATTGTAACTGTGATATACTGTGAGCCATGCATACTTTATAATACACTCATCCTCATATACAGAAGTCACGGGAAGCAAGGCTGGCCATCACTCGACTTCCCTCTTCAAGTGATGCTGCGAGCAGGGTGCATCTGTGTCCTGGCCCCATGGTCCCAAAGGAGAAGAAATGGCAAGCCGCAGATCGTATCTGGCTAAAGTTAAAGAAAATGGCCACTGCTGCCTGGAGGCGAAGATCCCCCCTCGCCGTGGGTGTGGTAAAGGCGCTGGAGCGTAAAATTGTGTCCAGCCTCGGGGACGCTAAAGAACCTCCCACAAAGGTGTGGCCTGTACCAAAGACTTGCCCTCAGAGGAGGAAGCTGCAGCCATATTGGATGCAGAGATCGAGCAGTATAGATGTAAGCTCTACCCCCTCTGGTGTTCGAGCAAAAGGTTAGCTCATCTTATGTGCCCGTGCACGCGGACATCGTGCGTGGAAAGAAAAGGAGCGGGAAGAGCAAGTGTCACCTCAACGACCAGGAGGGCTGCAGCAGTCACAGTTTGGCTTAATCCAAGACCAGGAGGCAGAATCAACCAGCGACCCCATGGCGGAGAACCCTGGAAACTTTGATCTGAAGCCCATGGCCCTGGTCACCCCTCGGGGATGACGAGAACATTTCCAGTCAAGAATGGATGATGCGGAGCTGCCTGTTAAGACCTTGGCTGCTGCCTTTTCTGTTCTGCTTGTCCTTCCCCCGGTGATTACACACACCACCCGGGGTGCCTATAATGAGCAGTTACTATAATGAGTATTGACTACTGTAACTCTCTATTAATTGGTCTCCCCCTAACTAAACTCTCTCCTCTACAGTCCATCCTTAATGCTGCAGCCAGGGTCGCCTATCTGGCTAACCGCTACTCGGATGCTTCTGTGCCAGTTATTGCACTGGCTGCCCATATATCACAAGATCCAATTCACATTGCTTGTGCTCACCCAGAAATATCTCCACAGTGCTGCACCCCATCTCCACCTTCATCTCTGTCTATTACCCTACCCGTTTTTTACGCTCTGCAAACGACGTTTGACTAACATCCACACTAAGCCGAACTTTCCACTCCCGGATTCAAGACATCTCCAGAGCTGCACCAATTCTCTTGAATGCTCTACCTGAAGAAATCAGGAGGAACTGTCGCGGGCGGCAGGGCGCTGCGCTCGCACTACATGCTCGGGTCCGGCGCTGCTGCTGCTGCTGCTCGGTGGCTCGAGCGGTGGGCCGGATCCGGGGACTCGAGCGGCGCTCCTCGCCTGTGAGTGAAAAGGGGTAGTTTGGTTTGGGGAAATTAGTCCGTGACGCCACCCACGGTTTGTGGTGAAGGTGGGCACCACCGCTGCTGATGACGGGGATCCTGGGAGCGATGGTAGGGAGCAGCTGGGATGTTGTTTTCACCCTCCGTGGGTAGGGGTTGGTGGTCCCGGGGCCCGGTGGTGTGAAGGGAAGGCAGGGTTGGCGGGGTGCAAGGCCGCAGGGGCAGCGCGGTGCCGGAAGGCACTGGTGTACTCACTCAGCAACAAATACAAGCAGAGTCTCTGGTAAACCAAACGGCTGGATGGACGAGTCCCGCAGCCGGCTGCTGTGGCTTCTCCTGGACAGTTGGCGGTGGCTGCCTTTCCCTGCACCTGTGTGTGTTCGGCTCCAATGGCTTCCCACCGGTAACCCGCTCCCCAGGGTATAGATGCCGGAGGAGCCCTTTTGCCCGCAGGCGCTGGCCCTTGGAATTTTAGCTGTGGCGGTAGCTGTATTTCCCTTCTTGCTGGTTGGACGGTTGCCTTTTTCGGGACTTGGCTGTTAGGAAACCCCTGGGGTTCCGGTCACTAACGGATTTGACCTTTAACGGCGGCTCCAAGCCTGGTCGGGGTCCGCAGGCCCTGCCTGGTTGTGCTGGGTTCACTTTGCTCCCCGGTTCAGTACCGGCAGGCCACCGCCCGACCCCGGTCCTACGGTTCCGCGTTGATTCGCCTCTCCTGCAGACGGCCACCACCGTCTGCCAACCTTGCTGTCATTGCCTGGGCCACACACCCAGACACCTGCAGTAGCTCTGCTCACTTTCACTGTCAACACTAATCTGACTACTGTTTCCTGCCTCCAGGACTGTGAACTCCTCAGTGGGTGGGGCCAATCGCCTGGCTCCACCCCGCCTGGTGTGGACATCAGCCCCTGGAGGGAGGCAACAAGGGTTTTGTGTTTGGCTGTTCTGTCTGTCTCGGGGTGGGGGTGTGTGTGTTGTAGTACCTGTGACGACCTGGCTAGTCCAGGGCGCCACATTCCCCCTTAGTTAAATGCAGACCGTCCGTGGGCTGCCCGTCCATCACCGGTCTTATTTTCTTTTTTAAAACTGTAAAGATATGAAAACATTTGAAAACGGTAAAACATAAAGCATATTTGTGAGAACACTTCAAACGTTGCAAACATAAATAACACTTTCAATAACAACGGACGGCTTCCGCTCTCCCACCCAAGCACCCTAGCCGTGATGCTACCCCTAAGAATTGGGCAGCACCCCTTGACCCTAGTCCAGGTTTAGGCTGCCCGAGCGGGAACGGGTATGGTATCTCGCACCCAACGGCACTTCAGGGGACCCCACGTCCATGGGGGAACCCCTCACCTCCGGAGGATCGCCACCGGTTCTGGTGGTGGCGGGCCTGGGCCATCACTTTCCTCCAGGCACATCCTCCAAATCAGCCTCTCCGTAGGCGGCAACGGAAAACACGGCCCCAAACATATTTACATTCCCACAAGTTTGTGGGGTGCCCTGCAAGTTCTCAGGCTTGTCCATAAGCAGTCTCTTATGCGGTGGGGGCAATAAACGATTAACTAGCGGACAATAACTCCTGTCTCAATGGGGACGGTTAATCAGGTAATTTTCACGGTTTGCTTCTCAGTCATTCATTTACTTATGTACACAATCAACAACCTACCCCCTCTAAATCTCAGTTTCTCTATACCTAAGTTGGGGCCTACCTAGGTTGGAACGTGTGGACCTTCGGGGCCCAATGTCAGTGGTGACAGGCAGTGGGGTAGAGGAGACGACTGGTTCCTCTTCCCGTCTCTCGTGTGGGGCAGGCGGAGACATAGGGGGACTAGGTACAGGTGCATCCCTGGGCACTGGTTCACCGGCGGCTACTTCCACCTCTTTTTCCTCCACGGGTTGTGGGAACATTATCATTGGAAGGATCACTGTGCCATTCTGTGTTGGCCAGTCTGCTGGGAAATCGCCTATCACGGTGTGGATTACCCCCTTTTCTCTCTCCCCGGCTGGCTTGAGGGCCGGAACTTCAGCGGCCACCCTCAGCGGGGGTGGGCACCTCTTCAGGTGGTCTCTGGAAACCATGGCTGAAGTCTTCCCCTGGTCACGACTAATCTGGTAGGCCTTTTCATTCTCCCATTCAGTGGGTTGTATAACATACGGGGCCTTTTCCCATTGGTCGTCCAGCTTATGGGTTCTTCTCTTCCGCTTCAGCACTACATCTCCAGGCTTAAAGGGCAGGAGCCCTCCGGTTGAAGTACTGTTCTTGCTGTTCTCGACTCTGACACAGGTTCTTCTCTACGTACTCTTGGACCGGTCAGTACTGCGCCCTCCGTCGGGCGTCCCAGTCAGCAGTGGAAGGGAGGGCCTCTGGAGCCTCCAAGTCCATTTCCAGGTCCACCGGCAACCGACCCGGGCGGGCCCTCATTAGGTACGCTGGCGTGCACTTGGTAGAGCTACTAGGGATGTTATTGTACATGTCTACCAGGTCGAGCAGCTTTTCCGGCCACAGGTTCCGCTCTTCTAACGGCAGTGTCTTAAGGAGGTCCAAGACCAGATGGTTAATCTTTTCACACATGCCATTAGTCTGGGCGTGGTACGGTGTGGTTCGAATCTTTTTACAGCCGTACAACTGGCAGAATTCCTGAAACACCTCTGCTTCAAACGCTGGGCCCTGGTCGGTCAGCACTCTCTCCGGGTACCCATGTGGTCGGCAAAAGTAGGCCTGGAAGGCTCTGGCTGCAGTGCGCCCAGTCAGATCTTTAACTGGCATGACCATCATGAATCTTGAGTAGTGGTCCACGATGGTCAGGGCATAGGTGTACCCACTTCGGCTAGGGGTGAGCTTAACGTGGTCCAGGGCGACCAGCTCCAGCGGCTGATGGGTAACGATGGGGCGTAGAGGGGCCTTCTGGCTGGCTTCGTCCCTTCTTCTCAGCGTGCAGGGACCACACTCCCGACACTAGGCCTCTACCGACTCTTGTATCCCACTCCAATAGAACCGCTCCCTTAGCAGCATCTCCAGCTTCTTCTACCCAAAGTGCCCGGCACCATCATGGTATGCTTGCAGAAGAGCGGGCACGTTAGCCTGGGGAACCACCAGCTGGCGAACCTTCTCATGGGTCTTCGGGTTGATCAACTCCCGATACAGCTTCCCCTGGTGTAGGTACAGCCGGGCTTGTTCCTTCCACAGCCGTTGGGCCTCGGAGGGAGCGGAAGGGTCTATCCCAGCAGCACCTTGTTCCACCATTGTCTTGACCAAGTGGACGGCCGGCGCCTTGTCCTGGGCTTCTTGCCACCCCTGGCTGGGTAGTGGGTCCAAGTTCACCTGTTGCTGCTTGACATGCAACTTCTCGGCTGGCGGACGGTGGAACGCAGGCAACTCGATTTCTTCGAGGTCATCATCTTCCGACCCTCCTTCCGACAGGTGGGGCATCCGGGAGAGTGCGTCTGCATTAGCATTTGCGCGGTTGGCTCGGTACTTAAAGGTGAAGTCATAGTTAGCCAACCTGGCCCCCCACCGCTGCTCCAACGCACCCAGCTTAGCCGTATTCAGATGGGTTAACGGGTTATTGTCCGTATAAGCGGTGAACTTTGCTGCCGCTAGGTAATGGCGGAATCGCTCGGTGATGGCCCACACCAGGGCTAAGAGCTCAAGCTTGAAGGAGCTTTAGCTCTCAGGGTTCCTTTCTGTGGGTCGGAGTTTCCTGCTGGCATAGGCGATCACCTTCTCCCTTCCGTTCTGAACCTGGGACAACACGGCTCCCAAGCCCACATTACTGGCATCGGTGTAGAGGATGAATGGGAGGCCGTAGTCCGGGTACGCCAGGATTTCTTCCCCGGTCAGGGCCGTCTTCAACTGGCGGAAGGACTCTTCATGTTTTTCTTCCCATACCAACGAGGACCCTGAAGCTCTGCCACTTTTGGTCTGTCCCACGAGGAGATCTTGCATAGGGGCGGCCATCTTCGTGTACCCTTTAATAAAGCGGCGGTAGTAACCCACCAGGCCCAGGAACTGCCTCACCTCCCTCACCGTGGTTAGCCTGGGCCAGTCCTGAATGGCGATGATCTTTTTGGGATCGGGGGCGACGCCCTCTGCGCCCACCACATGTCCGAGGTACTGCACCCTGGGCTTCAATAGATGGCACTTGGAGGGCTTCAATTTCATCCCATACTTGGCAAGGGACGCAAACACCTCGGCCAGGTGCTCCAGGTGGGCCTCATACGTTTGTGAGTATACGATTACATCGTCCAGGTACAGCAAGACGGTTTCAAAGTTCAGATGTCCCAGACAACACTCCATCAGCCGTTGGAAGGTTCCAGGGGTGTTGCACAGCTCGAACGGCATGCTGTTGAACTCAGAGTCCCATGGGTGTAGTGAAGGCAGTCTTCTCGCGGTCTTCGGGCGCCACGGCCACTTGCCAGTACCCACTGGTGAGGTCAAGGGTAGAGAAGTAGTTAGCAGTTCTCAGCGCAGCTAATGACTCTTCAATACGGGGCAGAGGATAGGCATCTTTATGCGTTATCTGGTTAATCTTCCGGTAATCCACACACATTCTCATGGTGGCATCCTTTTTCTTTACCAGCACCAGCGGGGCGGCCCAGGGACAGCAGCTGTCCCGAATAACCCCCGCCTCTTTCATGTTCCTCAACATGTCTTTGGCGCACTGATAGTGTGCTGGTGGGATAGGTCTGTATCTCTCTTTAATGGGGGGGTGCGCGCCGGTGGAGATATGGTGTAAGACCCCTTTAATCCTCCCAAAATCTAGTGAATGTTTGCTGAAAACCTGCTCGTACTCCTGCACCACCCTGTATACCCCTTCTTTGTGGTGTGTGGGGGTGACATCAGTGCCTACATGTAACTCTTGGCACCACTCTGCTAACCGCTCAGGGGGTGTGTGGTGACTGGCAGGAGGCGGTGAGGCCAAGGGAGCGGCCTCTTGGATGGTGTGGGGGTCTAGGGTAAGCAGCTTGGCAAGGGTAGCGTACCGCGGAAGCCTAACCTCTTCCTCCCCGCAATTTAACACCCGCACGGGTACTCTCCCTTTCTTAACATCCACCACCCCTCGGGCAGCCATTACTTTGGGCCAGTGTTCAGAGGGCATGGGCTCTACCATGGCTGGGTAATCACGCCCCTGGGGTCCTACCGCTGCCCTACACCAAATAATCATTTCACTCATGGGTGGCACAATCAGAGGGGCCGCGTCCATTACTCTCACTCCCCCAATCTCTCCCCCTGCCGAATTCACTTGCTGCCGATACATCAAGGCCCGGATCTCACGCTGTACAGCCCTCTGTCGGCCTCCTGCTGCAGTGGCGGCCAACTGCTGCAATAGGGTCAGCACTTCACTCATGCAATGCTCCATTACATTAGTCCCTAGCACTACCTTCGGGTTATGGTCGCTAGGTTCATTCATTACCACAATCAGTCCCTGGTGTTGCAGTTCAGCCCATCCTACGGTCATGGCCACTTGTTTGTACCCCACTTGGGTTAGGGGGAGCCCATTGGCTGCGACCAGTGTCATGCTATCATCTGGAGGGGCGAGTTCATCATTCCCCCAATACCGCTGGTACAACGTGTATGGTATTGTGGTTACCTGGGATCCAGTGTCCAGGAGTGCCATCAGCGGGATGCCGTCCACTGCTAGAGGGATGATGGGCCGGGCCCCGATGTACCGGTCCTGCCAGTCTGGGGGGCCACTGGGTTCTACTCCTGAGGATTGGCCCTTGGCCCCAGGGGTTACTCGTTTAACGGACACCGTCGGGAGTAGTGGCCGGGCTTGCTGCACCTGTAACAAATTGGAGGTCCATACCGTGAGTCATTAGCCCTTCTCCGCTGCATCCAGGGGACGTCCTCAGGGCTGTCGGCGAGCTGTATCCTTCCCGGGGGCTTGGATCTTGTCGGAGGCTGGAGTGCGGCGAGGATCTTGGCAAGGTCTCCATCCATGCGACGGACCTGGGCAGCCAGCTCCTCCATCATTCCACCGGGGGCTGCAGGGGCCGAGGTGGTTAGGAGAGGAGGGGTCACCGAGATGGGGGCCGTTTCAGCTGGCCATGGGGCCGCTTCGGAGACGTCCGCGGCTGGGGGCTGCAGAGCTTTGATGGCCCGTTCCTTCAATACGGTAAAGTCCACGTTAGGGTGTTCCAAGGCCCACAGCCGGAGCTGTTTGCGGTCCTCGGGGGACCCCAGCCCCTGCACGAATTGCTCGACTAACATTTTGTTGCTGTCCGCATCATTAATGGTATCCACCCGCTTCAATGCACGGAGGGAGGTCTGCAGGCGCAAGGCATAGTCTCTGATACTATCTGCAGGCCGCTGTCGACATTGGTAAAACTGCATCCGCAGCTCGGCATCTGTGCGAGTCTCGAAGCAATCTGAAGTTTTTCAAAGATGGTGGCCACCGAGGCCCGGTCCCTGTCGGTCCAGGTCTCCGTCTCCTGCTCAGCCGCACCGGCTAGCTGCCCCAGCACTATCGCTGCATGTTGCCTGTCCGTTAGAGGGTACAATTCAAGGACCGGACCAAGCTTCTTCCGGAACACCTGTAAAGCATCAGGCACATAGGGCAGGGAGAACGGCATTACCTGGGCGACTGCTGGGCCCACGGCCTCTCCAGCTCCTGCGACCGGAGCACGGGCTGGCCCATTTCCATCTACGGGTGCCGCTATGGCTGCGACCGCCGCTCCTCCAGCGGCTCCGTCGGGCGCAGACATCTTGTCCCGTCCCCCCTTGGTCTTTTCTCAGCACCTCTTCTTTTTGGGGCGGGGTTTCGGCTTTCGTGCCTCCTCTGCTCGAGAAGACGCTCGAGCGGGAAAATCTTCGCGCCCAAGATGGCGGATTCGGAAATTTTTCGGCCGGACGCTGCCGGCGGGGAACACAAGGCACACTTCTACCAGCCGGTAGAACGGTAAGATCCTGTTCGTGACGCCAAGTTGTCGCGGGCGGCGGGGCGCTGCACTCGCACTACATGCTCGGGTCCGGCGCTGCTGCTGCTGCTTCGTGGCTCGAGCGGTGGGCCGGATCCGGCGACCAGAGCGGCACTCCTCGCCCGTGAGTGAAAAGGGGTAGTTTGGTTTGGGGAATTTAGTCCGTGACGCCACCTACGGTTTGTGGTGAAGGTGGGCACCACCGCTGCTGATGACAGGGATCCCGGGAGCGATGGTAGGGAGCAGCTGCAGGGGCTGGACTGTCAGGACCACCCAACGCACGTTTCACGTGTCTTAGTGTTCGCTTTATCAGTATTATAAGTGATTATAATACTTCTATTTAAAAATATCTGCTCTACGCTGTGCCCCAGAATAAATATTGGCGCCTCACTGTGTTCTCTGCACAAAATATGACCACATACTGTTCCTCTCATGGAACATGCCCCACACACTTCCTCTCCTTTCCATACTACTCTTCACACTGTGCTCTCACTGTATCACCCTATACTGCCAAGTCTTTATACTGTGCCCTCTCATCCCACCCCCTCCTCGCTATAGCCTCACACTTTCCTCCAATTCTCCCCCCTCTCCATACCACGTCCCTCCACTACCCAGTCTCTATTCTGTGCCCCCTCATATTTTTCTCATCCCTTATTGTCTCCTCCCACCCTCTCTCCTCTCATCCTCACTACCTCCTGCGTTTCCATATACTTTTCCACCTCACTCCCTTACCTGGCCACTTGCTCCTCATACCATGTCACTCTTTATTCTGTACGATAGAATAAAGTGTAGCACACAAGTCACATTGTGTAACAAACATCACCCCTCACCCTCCCTCTTCCTATACATCACCCCTCACCCTCCCTATCCCCATACATCACCTCTCACCCTCCCTCTCCCCATACATCACCCCTCACCCTCCCTCTCCCCATACATCACCCCTCACCCTCCCTCTCCCCGTACATCACCGTTCACCCTCCCTCTCCCCATACATCACCCCTCACCCTCCCTCTCCCCATACATCACCCCTCACCCTTCCTCTCCCCATACATCACCCCTCACCCTTCCTCTCCCCATACATCACCCCTCACCCTCCCTCTCCCCATACATCACCCCTCACCCTTCCTCTCCCCATACATCACCCCGTATCTTCTCTCTTCCCATACATCACCCCGCATCCTCCCTCTCCCCATACAATACTCCGTATCCTCCCTCTCCCCATTCAATACCCCGTATCCTCCCTCTCCCCATACATCACCCCTCATCCTCCCTCTCCCCATACATCACCCCTAACCCTTCCTCTCCCCATACATCATCCCGCATCCTCCCTCTTCCATACATCATCCCGCATCCTCCCTCTCCCCATACATCACCCAGTATCCACCCTCTCCCCATACAATACCCCGTATCCTCCCTCTCCCCATACATCACCCCTCACCCTCCCTCTCCCCATACATCACCCCTCACCCTTCCTCTCCCCATACATCACCCCGTATCTTCTCTCTTCCCATACATCACCCCGCATCCTCCCTCTCCCCATACAATACCCCGTATCCTCCCTCTCCCCATACAATACCCCGTATCCTCCCTCTCCCCATACATCACCCCTCATCCTCCCTCTCCCCATACATCACCCCTAACCCTCCCTCTCCCCATACATCATCCCGCATCCTCCCTCTTCCATACATCATCCCGCATCCTCCCTCTCCCCATACATCACCCAGTATCCACCCTCTCCCCATACATCATCCCGCATCCTCCCTCTCCCCATACATCACCCCGCATCCTCCCTCTCCCCTTACATCACCCCTCATCATTTCTCTCCCCATACATCACCCCTCATCATTTCTCTCCCCATACATCATCCCTTATCATTTCTCTCCCCATACATCACCCCACATCCTCATCCTGTCTCTCCCCATACATCACCCCTCATCCTACCTCTCCCCATACATCAGCCCTCATCATTTCTCTCCCCATACATCACCCCTCATCATTTCTCTCCCCATACATCCCCCTCATCATTTCTCTCCCCATACATCACCCCTCATCATTTCTCTCCCCATACATCACCCCTCATCATTTCTCTCCCCATACATCACCCCTCATCATTTCTCTCCCCATACATCACGCCTCATCATTTCTCTCCCCATACATCACCCCTCATCATTTCTCTCCCCATACATCACCCCTCATCATTTCTCTCCCCATACATCACCCTTCATCATTTCTCTCCCCATACATCACCCCTCATCATTTCTCTCCCCATACATCATCCCTCATCATTTCTCTCCCCATACATCACCCCTCATCATTTCTCTCCCCATACATCACGCCTCATCATTTCTCTCCCCATACATCACCCCTCATCATTTCTCTCCCCATACATCACCCCTCATCATTTCTCTCCCCATACATCACCCTTCATCATTTCTCTCCCCATACATCACCCCTCATCATTTCTCTCCCCATACATCATCCCTCATCATTTCTCTCCCCATACATCACCCCTCATCATTTCTCTCCCCATACTGTGTCCAAAGATGCTTCCCCCTGCCCATCCTCTCTTCCTACCATACTGTGTCCAAAGATGCTGCTTCCTCCTCCCCATCCTCTCTTCCCACCATACTGATAGTTCCCTCTCACCCCTACTTTCTATAGAAACTGCTCCCTTCCCATCCTCTCTCCCCCCATACTGTGTCTTTAAATACTGCCCCCTCCACAACCTCTATCCCCTCATAATGTGTCCACTGATAGTTCCCTCTCCCCATCCTCTGTCCCCCCATTCTGTGTGCATAGATACCTCCCCCCTCACCCCATAATGTTCCTCCTCCGTGTCTTCAGCTCCATAGTGGAGCACTTATCAGCGCTCTCTGCCGCCTCTGCGCTGCGGCCCTGACTTCCGGATCAGCAGTGTGATCAGCTGACCTGATCACAGTACAGCTGTCGCTCTCACCTGGAAGTCAGCGCCGGCGTCACCGCTCCAATTGTCCTCATGTCTGACAGATACAAGGATAATGGATCAGTGGGAGCCGCGCGCTGCAGTTTCTATGAGTGTGGCTGTCAGTGTGACAGCTGCACTCAGAGAATAGCGGCTCCCACTATAGAGCGGCAAACGTAGGGAGACTTTCACAGCGCAGCATCAGGCAGCCTGACAGTGCCCCCCTGACAGCTGCGCCCAGGGAAGATGCCCCGCCAGACCCCCCTAGATACGCCTCTGCTTTTGGGTGCATTGGAGTTTGAAGGAGAATTATATTCTGAGAAATTGTGGAGGGGAGATATATATATGAATTGACTTTGATTAGGGAGTATGATATGCCACCTTACAAATATGTGTTTTTAGGGAGTGTCTGAAGGTGAGTATGTCATGGTTCTGTGGCGCCCTGGACTAGCCAGGTCGTCACAGGTACTACAACACACACACCCCCACCCCGAGACAGACACAACAGCCAAACACAAAACCCCTGTTGCCTCCCTCCAGGGGCTGATGTCCACACCAGGTGGGGTGGAGCCAGGCGGTTGGCCCCACCCACTGAGGAGTTCACAGTCCTGGAGGCAGGAAACAGTAGTCAGATTAGTGTTGACAGTGAAAGTGAGCAGAGCTACTGCAGGTGTCTGGGTGTGTGGCCCAGGCACTGACAGCAAGGTTGGCAGACGGTAGTGGCCGTCTGCAGGAGAGGCGAATCAACGCGGAACCGTAGGACCGGGGTCGGGCGGTGGCCTGCCAGTACTGAACCGGGGAGCGAAGTGAAGCCAGCACAACCAGGCAGGGCCTGCGGACCCCGACCAGGCTTGGAGCCGCCGTTAGAGGTCAAATCCGTTAGTGACCGGAACCCCAGGGGTTTCCTAACAGCCAAGTCCCGAAAAAGGCAACCGTCCAACCAGCAAGAAGGGAAATACAGCTACCGCCACAGCTAAAATTCCAAGGGCCAGCGCCTGCGGGCAAAAGGGCTCCTCCGGTATCTATACGCTGGGGAGTGGGTTACCGGTGGGAAGCCATCGGAGCCGAACACACACAGGTGCAGGGAAAGGCAGCCACCGCCAACTGTCCGGGAGAAGCCACAGCAGCCGGCTGCGGGACCCGTCCATCCAGCCATTTGATTTACCAGAGACTCTGCTTGTATTTGTTGCTGAGTGAGTACACCAGTGCCTTCCGGCACTGCGCTGCCCCTGCGACCCTGCACTCCGCCAACCCTGCCTTCCCTTCACACCACCGGGACCACCAACCCCTACCCATGGAGGGGGAAAACAACATCCCAGGTTTACCTTTTAGAGCAGGTTTGTATAACTTTTAATGTTTCAATTGATTGACTGAAATTCTATTGTATTACTTTGTATTTGTACGACTTTGTACTATTGTATACTTTGAAACAATTGACTCACCAGCTCGATTTACCTATGCACTTTTCCCTGCAGGGGGCCGACTGTTCTCTTTTTTCTATTGACTTAAGCTGACAATCTATAAAGGGCAATTCAGCCTTTGTGTGTATACCTAATCTATAGATCGCTGCTAACACTGGATTTTTTATGTTTTGTATTGTTTTGTATGTCTGCATAGCATGTCCATATTTTCTATGCTATTTTTACTGTGATACATTTATGTCAATTTTTTAAGCTTGTTATCAATAAAATTTACTTTTATTTTTCTAAGTCCACCTATTTCCTCCTTGTTTAATAATGTATTGGCTATGGTGAATATGTGCATTGTACATGGGTTTATCCCTTGATTTAAAATTATTGGACTGATGGATTTGTGGGTTCTTATCATCTATAAGATACCTGAATGTAAATGTTTATTTGTGATACTGACTGTGTCCCATCATTAGGCCTGGGTCCCACTTGCGCATTGCTTCTGATGTGAGCGCAATGGGACCCCCACTGATCAGCTGTTCTTGGTGCAGGTGGCCGGAAATGCTTATTTCTGGATCTGCTCCGTCCTCTGATGGTGTCCGCGGCTGGGTACTGCACATCCGCCTCATTGATTTTAATAGGAACCTGCTGCCACTATCTGAAGACGGAGCATATCCAGAACTGAGCACTTCCGGCCACCTGCCACCACCGGCACGGCACCTAGAACAGGCGGTTGGCGGGGGTGCCAGGTGCCGGATCCCGACCCATCAGATACTGGTGACCTATCCTAAGGAAAGGCCTTCAGTGTTAAAGTAGTGGACAATCTCTTTAATAAAGTCTTGTGCCGTCTGACAAGTTAAGGGTTACTATGTTTTTATTTATGTTGTTAGGAACATTAAAGGGGTTGTCCCAGTTTGTGATGAGCCTGCAGTCACTCTGTGTCACTTTATGTGACTGCAGACGTATGAATTCTCACAGTGTGCACACTGCACGCTGTCAAGATTCTCTGATGCCGGCGGTGACAGTGGGAGGTTATGAAGCTGCAAGTATGTGATTTACACAGATGTGGTCACGAGCTGAACCGACATGCCCAATGAAAATGAATTGACTGAGGCCGGACACATCAAACCAGAATGTGGCCAGAAGTCTACAAATCTCTTACTTGTGCTCACATGAACATCAATTCTCGTCACTGGCACCGGAGAATCCTAAAAGTGTGCAGAGCATGCGTTGTAAGAATTCAGAAGCCTGAAGTCACGAATAGTCACTGCAGACTTTCATCTCTAATCTGGACAACCCCTTTAATTACAAAATTAAGTCATGTAGTATCCTCAGTTCTAACAACACGTAATATACTCACTGTCAGGATTCAGCTCTGCTCGCTGGTCACCACATGGCCACTCCACTCATATGTGATTTTCATACTTGCATGTGACAATTCGCTTTTCTTCATACGTTTCTCATTGAACATTGAGAGAATTAAGAGAAGCTCGTTACCACGTGACTGTAAGTGTGCAAATCACATATGAGTGACTGGTCACATGACGACCACCCAAATTGCTTGGTGGGGGGGTGCCAAACTGAATTCTTGCCCCGGGTGCTGGAAAGCCTAGATACACCTCTGCCAAAAGCATCACAAAGATTGGCTGGTGACGGCTCAGGCCTTTATCCCTCCATTTTTGGAGATGGCTGGACCGTCATTGTAAATAAGCACTTGTACCTCATGTAACCCCCACCTCCCCCCACAGTAGATTGTAAGCTCTTACGAGCAGGGTTGTCATTAGTTTTGCATCTTCTATAACTTACTTATGATGCTTGTATATGAGCCTCTGAACTGTAAAGAGCTGTTTAATATTTTGTAGCTATAGAAATAAGCCTTATTATTATAATATTATCCTTCTTAGATCTGCTGCACTCCGATTCTCTCCAGTTTTGAGCTCCTTCCTGATTTGCACAGCGTATCGGGGCTGAAGTGTTCAGTATCTGTGTCGGAGTCATCAGCTCAGCGCACGCTGCACATACAGGTCATTGTGCCCCAAGGTAATAAATGGCATTCCCCTCATGTGACAGACAGAGCAGCACGACCTTTCATTGTGAATGTGCCTGTAAATCAGAGCGCCCGGCAGGTCCGTGCTGCACATGACCACAGAGGGCGCCGCGCAGACAGCTTCATCCTCTATTGTAAATAATCTAAATATTCCGTATGATGCCACCATTAAATAATAAGAACCCACAGAGATTCAACACAAAGGGGATAGTGACCAATTCATGATAAAATTATATTTTTATTTAAATCATTAAAAAAAACATGTATATAATATTCATAGAAAATAGTTCAAGACTGGATCAAATTCCCAAAAAGTTAGCAACGGTTAATCAGGTTATAAAGTGCATAGTGCAATGACCAATTATATGTTAATAGTAACTAGTTATATATAACAAAGTGCATAGTGCAATGATGATATCCAAGTAATAAATAGTTATATATAATCTAAAGTGTAAACAGAAGGTATTCCCTGGGCTATAAATAATGCTCAATAAATATCAAGGGATGTAATAATTTAAAGTTAATATTGGGACACTATACCTTAAAGATGGTCAAAAGAAGTCCTGCATGCCGCTACAACCCGACGCGCGTTTCAAGCGATCTTTTCCTCAGGGGGCGCTAAAGGGGAGTGGAGTTAGTGGCCCTTTTATACCCTGTTTAATTTTAAAATTTCCACCCGTAAGTGTGATGATTGCCTAGTTCCGGTCATGGAGTTCTTGGCGCATGTATCACTGCCCACACATCATGTGACTTCCGGCTGCTGGTCACGAGACGCACAACAGACCGCACCGTCATAGTAACAGACGCCGCAGTGTGTCCGCGCGTGAATTTGCAAGCAGCTAAAGGCCCCATTACACGCAACGATATCTCTAACGATATGTCGTCGGGGTCACGGATTTCATGACGCACAGCTGGCGTCGTTAGCAATGTCGTTGAGTGTGACACCTACAAACATCTGTTAACGATCAAAAATACTCACCTAATCATTGATTGTTGACATGTCGTTCATTTTCAAAATCTCGTTGGTCGTTGTGGACGTAGGTTGTTGGTCGTTCCTGAGGCAGCACACATCGCTACATGTGACACCCCGGGAGCGACGAACAACAGCTTACCTGTGTCCTCTGGCAACGAGGAGAGTGTGTCGTTAATGCGGCTCCTCTTCGCGTCTATTGGTCGGCTGCTGTGTGACGTCGCTGTGATGGCGAACGAACCTCCCCCTTAATGAAGAGGTTGTTCGCCGCCCACAGCGACGTCGCTAGGAAGGTATGTGCGTGTGACAAGTGTTAGCGATATTTTGCGCAACGGGCAGCAATTTGCCCGTGACGTACAAACGACGGGGGCAGGTGCTTTTACGAGCAACATCGCTAGCGATACCGTTGCGTGTAAAGCCCCCTTTACAGAAGTCAGTGAACGGTGCATGTGGGTAATGCGCTCCTCCGGTGTACTAGAGATAAGGTGCATTGTTGCTTCGCTTTCTGTGTGATCCCTATATGCAAGTACTGATTAAAAAATAATTGGATCGTGATGGTCAGTGAATGAAAATAGAAAGAATGTGCATAAAATATAGTAGAACATTATTAAAGTGCAAACAGTATGCTAATGAGGTGTAGAGATGGAAACGTGAATGTGTAATTAATATTATAAGTATTATTGAAATTAATATCATAAAATAAAACTAGAATTAATTAATATAGATTTATAACAAGGGGCAGTTCCAAATATATACTGAAAGTATGCAAAATATATGACAAGATAAAATGACATTAATACTATATGCTAACTTCATATAAGATATTAAAAAATAAATAAATTGCGATATTTATTTATTAAATAAATAAAATGCGAATCCAAAAATAGAATTTATCAAATTAATTTTTGAAAGTTCATTAAGTAATTTCCTCTTTATTCCTTTTCTCCTTTTTCCCTTTTTCTTTTTATCCTTTCCTTTTATTCCTACTGTTCTTTTATTTCTTATGACCAGGACCGAGATAATTTTTCTTTTTTCAAAAGATAGGACAATTATCATCAAGCAACCACGGATAGGCAAGGAAATCACCTCAGGATCCAAGGCACCAACAATCAGATTAAAGGGGTAAGTAATATCTAAAAATGAATATTAAATAGTTAATTATTCCCAACAACAAAATATAAAAACCATGAACAAACACTAAAATCAAGTGAATAATGAATAAAATATGAAATAACAAACACAAACCCCCCCCCTAAAAAATGCCTCATCAAATGGAACAATATCAGATATTGCATTAAGATTATTTTATCCTCTTCTCGTTTGTAACAAAATATTCTGAAAACCCAGGAGCATGGATGTTCCCGTATATACAAAAGATAATGGATACAGGAGAATATATGGTGTATGTATGTATATTTCTACAAAGTTATCTTATCAGAAAATATTTAATTGTGGTTATTAGCAGAAAAAATATACATTACAAAAAAGCACCGAATCCGAAATTTTCATTTAAGCCCAAGGGGGCTATACTACCAAGCCTAGAAATCCATTTGCTCTCAGTGCGGGCCAAAATTCTTTTTAAACAGCCCCCTCTAATTCCCACACTAACCTGGTCAATCCCTCTTGCTTTGAGGAGGCTAGAGTCCGAATTGTGATGATAGAAGAAGTGTTTGGCAATTGTTTTGAGTTGGGAGGGGTCTTCTGATGTTTTCCCTTTCTCAAGATCCCTTATATGCTCCCGTATGTGGATTCGGAGTTCCCTAGAGGTGAGGCCAATATAGATTTTTTTGGCAAGGACATTCCGCCATGTAGATCACCCCTTTAGAGAAGCAGTTGAGAAAATGTCTGATTTGGAAATTTTTTTGAGTGGTCAGCATTGAAAAATTCTTTGCTCTTCACCATATTGGGGCAAGCTTTACAATGACCACATGGGTAGAATCCTTCCATTGTCAACCAATTATCTTGCTTCTTACTTTTGTCAGGATCAAAGTGATTATGTACCAAAATGTCACGCAGATTTTTAGATCTGTATGCCGTGATCTGTGGATGAGAAGGAAGGCATTTTTTCAATGTAGGATTACTAAGTAATATAGGCCAATGCTTCTTAATTATGGAATTGAAATCCCTCTATTGTTTGTTATAGTTCACTATCAATCTTACTTCATTTCTTATTGTTTTGTCCTTATAGATTTGCTTATATAGATCATTTCTATTTGTCTTTTTTGCTCTAAAATATGCCTCTTTGATGCATTTGTTTACCATACCCCCTTTCCTCAAATCTCTGTTGCAGTAGCTGTGAATGTCGTTCAAAAGATTGATCATTTGAGAAGATTCTTCTAGTTCGTAAAAATTGGCCTGTTGGTATTCCTCTAATGGTGGCTGGGAGGATGCGAGGAATCCGCTTTCAAAAAAGAATTTGTGGCTGTTGCGGTTTACGAAATATCTCAGTAGAGATCTTTCTGTTATCCATGACGGATATGCCAATGTCTAGAAAAATCAATCTTCTCTCCAAAACTGTAGGTGAGTTTCATATTGATAGTGTTGCTGTTTAAATTTTTCATGAATTTCTCCAAATCAGGGACTTTACCCTCCCAATCAAATAGGACGTCATCTATGTATCTCATCCATTGATGAACTTGCTCGATGCCCTGCATAGGTTCGCTGACAAAGATTTCCCTTTCCCAAGCCCACAAAAATAAATTTGCATATGAAGATGCGCTTGCAGCACCCATCGCGGTACCTTGCTTTTGTAAATTAACCTGTTTGTGAAAGTAAAAACAATTATGTGTCAGAATAAATTCTAAAAGTAATAGAATCAATTCTGACATACCAGGGTCCAGGTTGCTACTATTTAAGAACCACGCAGTTGCTTTGAGGCCGTCATGATGTCTTATAGAGGTATAAAGTGCCTCAATGTTGGCTGTGACCAAAATCATATTCTCTGTCAAATTTAGTTTATCTAAGCATCGTATCGCCATGGTGGTATCTTTTAAATAGGAGAGTAAGGCTATGTGCGCACAGTGCGTTTTTCGCGGCGTTTTTGCGCGTTTTTCGGGTGCGTTTTTGGCCTTAAAACTGCAGGACTTTGCTTCCCCAGCAAAGTCTATGAGTTTTCATTTTTGCTGTCCGCACACATCTGTTTTTTTTACCTGCGTTTTGGAGTTAAAAAAAAAAAATGGACATGTCAGTTCTTTCCTGCGTTTTTCTGCGTTTTCCCCTCATGCAATGCATTGGAAGAACGCAGCAAAACGCAGAGATCAAAAACGCAGCAAAACGCAGCCAAAAACACACCAAATCGCGGCAAAAACGCATGCGTTTTTTGATGCGTTTTTTCGACGCAGGTGCGTTTTTGTGCGTTTTTAGCGGCCAAAAACGCACAAAAACGCAGCATCAAAAAGACGCAGTGTGCGAACCTAGCCTATGTAGCAACAAGGGGTTTGAGAAAATGGTCTATTGTTTGGCAAATGACCTCATTGAGGCCATCGTTACCAGAAACAATAGGCCTGCCTGGGGGATCTTGCAGGTTTCTGTGCACCTTTGGAATAATGTAGAAAATGGGCAATCTGGGGCTCAAAATACGAATATATTTAACAGTTTCTCATGGGATGAGGCCTGCCTCATGGGCTTTTTCTAAAATGTCCAACAATTCCACCTTAAATGATGAAAGGGGTTTTGATAGTAATTTAATATAGGAATCTTTATCCTCCAGCAAAATGCGAGCCTGTTTTATATACATGTTGTTGGGCCAAATTACAACATTGCCCCCTTTATCCGCTTGTTTGAATACCACATCGTCCCAGCTCTGTAGTTCTTTAAGAGCTTTCTGCTCCTCCCTATTCAGATTGTGCACCCAAGATGGCTGCCTTGCTAAACTCTCGATGTCCCTAGTATCCATTTTAGTGAAAGTGTCCACCGAAGGACAGATGTTCAAAGATGGAAATGTTTTAGAATTATGAAAAAAGTGTAAAGGAAAACCACTGACCTCAGGTGAAGGATTATTTTCATCAAGAAGAGATTCCAAGGTGGCCAAAGCTTCCAGTTCCTCCCTATTTTGGAAGTGATCGTTTGATTTAAAATGCAATTTTTTGAGGATAATCTTTCTGGCAAAAAGGTGTATGTCCTTAATAGTTAGGAAGGGATCTAGGGAACGGGCAGGAGAAAAAGTTAGACCTTATATAATAAGTTATACTGTGCATCTTTTAAGATATGTTTTGATAAGTTAATCACCTTATTCTGTTCCCTTTGCTTGTTTGTGTTTGCCCATGTTCTTAGTTAGGGGATAATTCTTCCTCTTACCAAATTGCCTAGTTATAGGGCCAAAGGAGGCACCCCCTTCATGATCACTTGCTGATGTACAGTACAGACGAAATGTTTGGACACACCTTCTCATGCAAAGAGTTTTCTTTATTTTCATGACTCTGAAAATTGTAGATTCACATTGAAGGCATCAAAACTATGAATTAAAACATGTGGAATGAAATACTTAACAAAAAAGTGTGAAACAACTGAAAATCTGTCTTATATTCTAGGTTCTTCAAAGTAGCCAACTTTTGCTTTGATTACTGCTTTGCACACACTTGGCCTTCTCTTGATGAACTGCAAGAGGTAGTCACCGGAAATGGTCTTCACTTCACAGGTGTGCCCTGTCAGGTTTAATAAGTGGGATTTCTTGCCTTATAAATGGGGTTGGGACCATCAGTTGTGTTGTGCAGACGTCTGGTGAATACACAGCTGATAGTCCTACTGAATAGACTGTTAGAATTTGTATTATGGCAAGAAAAAAGCAGCTAAGTAAAGAAAAACGAGTGTCCATCATTAATTTAAGAAATGAAGGTCAGTCAGTCCGAAAAATTGGGAAAATTTTGAAAGTGTCCCCAAGTGCAGTGGCAAAAACCATCAAACACTACAAAGAAACTGGCTCAAATGAGGACCGCCCCAGGAAAGGAAGACCAAGAGTCGCCTCTGCTACGGAGGATAAGTTTATCCGAGTCACCAGCCTCAGAAATCGCAGATTAACAGCAGCTCAGATTAGAGACCAGATCAATGCCACACAGAGTTCTAGCAGCAGACACATCTCTAGAACAACTGTTAAGAGGAGACTTTGTGCAGCAGGCCTTCATGATAAAATAACTGCTAGGAAACCACTGCTAAGGACAGGCAACAAGCAGAAGAGACTTGTTTGGGCTAAAGAACACAAGGAATTTTCATTAGACCAGTGGAAATCTGTGTTTTGGTCTGATGAGTCCAAATTTGAGATCTTTGGATCCAACCACCGTGTCTTTGTGCGACGCAGAAAAGGTGAATGGATGGACTCTACATGCCTGTTTCCCACCGTGAAGCATGGAGGAGGAGGTGTGATGGTGTGGGGGTGCTTTGCTGGTGACACTGTTGGGCATTTATTCACAATTGAACCAGCATGTCTACCACATCATCTTGCAGCGGCGTGCTATTCCATCCAGTTTGCGTTTAGTTGGATCATCATTTATTTTTCAACAGGACAATGACCCCAAACACACCTCCAGGCTGTGTAAGGGTTATTTGACTAAGAAGGAGAGTGCTGGGGTGCTACACCAGATGACCTGGCCTCCACAGTCACCAGACCTGAACCCAATCGAGATGGTTTGGGGTGAGCTGGACCGCAGAGTGAAGGCAAAAGGGCCAACAAGTGCTAAGCATCTCTGGGAACTCCTTCAAGACTGTTGGAAGACCATTTCCGGTGAGTACCTCTTGAAGTTCATCAAGAGAATGCCAAGAGTGTGCAAAGCAGTAATCAAAGGAAAAGGTGGCTACTGTGAAGAACCTAGAATATAAGACAGATTTTCAGTTGTTTCACACTTTTTTTGTTAAGTATTTAGTTCCAGATACCCTGGACATGTGTTTAACAGAGCTGGCCTCTTAGAGATCCTCATAGATGTGCCATTAATAGCAGTCAGAGAATGCCTAGTATTATATCTCTTGAGCAAGTTTGGAGCATCTATGGCCACCCAGAATTTTTGCTTAGGGCCACAAATCATTTCACGGTGTCAAGTTTTGTATCGTCTTCCCTGCAGTTCTTTTTGGCCCCATGTTTGGAGAAGACATCTGCAGTGTCCTGATAGCAGGTGAGGACACTACAGGTAGCGGACGCAGGGCCGACTCCTTGAGAAGGTGGTTTAGGTAAAGCTTTGAAGCAGTTATAACAAGATGATCCACAGTGGAAGATCTGGTCAAATGACCAATCATTGACCGGAGAATGAAGCCAAAGCCACAGAAGTCCTAAAAGCACCAGAGCATCAGAAAGTGGAAAAGTCTAACAAGAAATGTCCTCCACTTGTAGTGCACCAGTCTGGAGAGTTACCTTCACTGTCTGGAATCGGATATGACCACCTGGAATTGTTGAGCTACTCGTTGAGGTTAGCTTCAGGGGCTTCTGAAAAAAAAAAACTAAAAGAATCTTCAGCCTTTTGGCTGAAGAGAAGTCCATGAAGTTCTCTGCTGCTCTAAAATGAATAAGTGCTTGCCCTGTGAGCACAGATGAACAGAAGGAACCAGACATAGTCACAAGTAATTTATCATCTTCAGTGGAGGAAAGAGTCAACCCTCCTTCGCCCCTAGGGTCTGAAAATCTTCTCTTTGGCTTTCAGTTTGGAATAATATGTGCAATAATGATCCTATTCATCACACTACAGAGTCTGTCAGTAAGATGACGGGGGTCTCTCAACTGGAGACAATCTGTTCCCACCGATTTCCATGGGTTTAGCCATTCTGGGAAAAGAATTTGAAGAGGTTTCAGAATGCAAGTCTCCGAAATCAAGCGTTTTTTCTTTAGACCGTTCTTGATAACACAAGTCTACCGGGGTGGCAAGAGTAATCACGTTATTGAGGGAGGACTGCAAATTTCTATAAGCAAGTTCATATTTGATCCACTTGCATAAGCTTGCATAAAAGACATCCAGGAGATCATCATTTTTCCAGAATAATTAAGCAGATGGAGTGTGGAACTGGATGGCACAATGTCGCAGAGCAAGACCCTTGTCTGAACCACAGTATGGAGGAGCTATGCCCGATTCAGCAAAGAATTTACTGAAGTCAGACAGGAAAGATTGGGTGACGTCTATCTGAGGCCAGAGGGACAAAATGGCTATCTCTAAGGCCTCTGCCACACTCACGTGAAAATCACGCACGTGCCGAGAGACACGTATTTCCCCTGCGTGTTGCGTGCAGGTACGTATGTGTCTCTGGTACGTGCGGGCCACGTGTGTTCTACGTGTGCTATACGCGATAGCACACGTAGATCCGGTAATTTACATACTCACCTGGTCCTTCCTGCTGTCCGCGCTGCTGTCTGTGGTGCTGATCCTCGGTCTCCAGCCCTCCCGTCTCCCCGCTGCTGCTGCTGCCAGGCAGTGAAGTGAATATTAAATGAGCTTAATGATCGGCGGTCGGCAGCAAGAGGCAGCAGCGGCAGAGACAGGAGTGCTGGAGAAGGTGAGTTAATGTTTTGGTTTTTTTTCACTGACATGTGTGTTTTCTCCGGCACATGTCACACGGGACCGCATCCACACTACACCCGTGTGGTACGGGTGCGGGCCGTGTGACACCCGTGCTGCCGGAGAAAACACTGACATGTCAGCGCTTTGAAAAATGCACACACGTGCAAACGCACACGGACACACGTTCCGTGTGGTTTTACGTGTGTGTGCCTGCTACAATAGGGTAGCATTGCTTAACGTGTCTCCGTGCCTCCGGTACGTGTAAAAAATGACAAACACGTGCCGGCGGCACGGATGTGTGTCGCAGGCCTAACAGAGTAAGCACAAGCCAACCACTGGACAGAATCCGGAGAGACCCTGACACCCTTTAACGTCTATATAGGGATCTGGATTTACAGTGTTGTCCAGGAAATTGCTGCCCATGGATGGGCCGCGGGCCAGAGACAGGAATAGTCACCAGGCAGGGTCAAAACCAGGAGGTGCAAAAGGATTGTAGAATCAGTATCCGAAGAGTAGTTGGGGAGTCTGGTCAAAGCCAAGATTACAGCAAAATATGAAAACAGGCAGGAGAATCATCAGAAAATCAGGCCGAGGTCAAACAGGAGACAATGATACAAGGCCTTCAAAGAACAGACTGAGTCAGAGAAGCATGTAGCACTAAACTGTATCTGGCAGGGTCCAGGAGTAGACTGAAGGCTAAAGAAGAGTGTGGAGCTTTCCCAAAGGCTGGAGCTGGGAGCTGATGACTTCAGCTCGAAAGCACACACATCCACAGTCAGAAGTACTGCAGGTCCCAGCCACACCAACCATAGTGGATGGATGGAGCCTGCGCTCTCCAGAGTTACTGGCACTGACTTCTCTATCACCAGCACCGCCTTTAGAGGGAATACAGCGCCGCCTGGTGACAGAAGCACAAGTTGCAGGGGCCGGCTCTGGTGGAGATGTGACAGATGGTAGAGAATACATCATAGGGTCATCGCACCCCCTCAATGGTGCAGCCTATGCCAAAGCATCACCAGACAGCAAAGGAAAGATGTTTCCACTTTAGTCCAGTCAGAAAGAAATTACTGGGCGCATAACACAATGTACAGTACATTGGTTCACAAAGCTCCAGCAGGCCTTAATGCCTACATAATAACGTGCAGGAGTGGACAAATGTGACGCCCCTGGACTATTCAGGTCGTCACAGGGTACTGCACAAACTACCCTACCCGTGCAGTATTCAACCCCTCATGGTTCTGGGTCTCCATCCTACAGTGCTGCCTCCACCAGCATTCACAAATCCTAGATACACTTTGCACCACACCTGTCAGGCACACCAGTGGGCTGCTTAAGCAGGCATAGGGCTTCCCACCTAGGGGTCAGGCAGGGAGGTGGGAGGTGTCAAGTGGAGTCAAGTCGTAGCCCTCGAGCAGTGAGGAGCTCTGAGGAAGCTAGGAGTTGGAGGTCCCAGGGGAGAAGTAAACTAGGTCACAGACGGTGGTCTGGACCTAGAGGTGTCGGACCCCACAGTTGCAGGGGATTGAGGCTAGTTGCCTGGGACCCGTCAAGGAGGACAGTCAGCAGCCTGGTTCTATCACCGGTCTGGGACCGAAGGCACGACGGGGTACACGGAACCTAGGTTGGGGAGAAGTTTCAGGCAACCCGGCAATTAACCTGTGGAGAACGGGGCCTTCACGGACCGTTCCCACGAGCTCCAGAATCGGGGCACTAGCGCAATGAGAGGGATAGGGCTTTCCAAATAAGCGGCCCACTGAAATCCCAAGCGTGATCCCTGAGAGCAAGCTCCCACACTTAACCATAGTGGGGAGCGGGGCCCGTACAGCTCCAAGCTACCGGGCCACCACGGACAATTCAAAACTTGGTGTCAGGAGGCAGGTATGAACCACCGGCAATATTTTGGGGGACGGGACCGGATGAGCTCCCCCGATAGGCAATGGCGTTCAGAGACTTGGTTTACCCTATCAGCGTTTGCTTCATTGCAGAGTGAGTACCCGACTGACCCCTGCACTGCCTCCCCGCATCACCATCCAGAGTCCTGGGGCCTACCCCTACCCATGGAGGGCAACGTCACCAAGCTGCCCCACTCCATCACCCCGGGTACTCCCAACGGCAGCGGCTGTACTCCCAATTACCGCACACCACGGGTGGCGTCACGAACTACACCAAGTCTCCTGTACATACCCCCCTTTTCATTTGAGTGTGGCCCCTAAGGGCGGCTTTGCACGTTGCGACATTGCACGTGCGATGTCGGTGGGGTCAAATCGAAAGTGACGCACATCCGGCATCGCAGTCAATATCGCAACGTGTAAAACCTTTTTGATACGATGAACGAGTGCAAAAGCGTCGTTATCGTATCATCGCTGCAGCCTCTGACATTTCCATAATGCCGATGGTGCGACAGGTACGATGTTGTTCTTCGCTCCTGCGGCAGCATACATCGCTGTGTGTGAAGCCGCAGGAGCGAGGAACATCACCTTACCTGCCTCCCGGCTGCAATGAGAAGGACGGAGGTGGGCGGGATGTTTACATCCTGCTCATCTCCGCCCCTCCGCTTCAATTGGCCGCCTGCCGTGTGACGTCGCTGTGACGCCGCACGACCCGCCCCCCTAAGGAAGGAGGCGGGTCGCCGGCCAGAGGGACGTCGCACGGCAGGTATGTCCGTGTGAAGCTGCCGTAGCGATAATAATCGCTACGGCAGCTTTCACTAGATATCGCACGTGCGACGGGGGCGGGACTAACGCTGCAGCATCGGTAACACATTGTTACCGATGTCGCAACGTGCAAAGCCTGCCTAAGCCCCAGGTCCGGAGACCCTCGAGCCACGAACGATCACCACCCCCGGATCCGAGCGGTTCGATCCGCTGCTGGGGCAGCACACAAACATGGAGGCTTTCCACAAGCATAAGGTTACAGGTGTCCAAAATATGATGATGAAAGAGTCCAGAACATGAGATCCCACACAGCCCAGACAAGCTCCCACTGATCTAAGGCAGGAAGCATTACCTGTCCAGGCATATCATCTGTGTCGCCCCAGGGCTATGGGGTACTCGGTCCCGGGCGATGTATTGCTGGGGTGTAACGTCCTGGAGAACCAGGTACAGGTACATTTATGCCCCCACACAACACCAGTTCCCAAAGGGTTACAGCAGCCAACCTGAAACCCTAGTCACCCCCCCTCAGGGCAAGACAGACACTAGTGGGCAGGGCCAGGTGGTTAGGAAACGCCCACCTAGGGGTCTAGACAGCCCGGGGCGGGAAAGCAGTAGAGATCAGATAAGTTAAGTGAGTGGAGGTTCATCTGACAGGTGCCAGGGTCGGAGCCCTGACGCCTTGGCTAGGCGGCAGATGGTAGCCAAAGTCTGCAGGAGACGGGAAGACAGCTGCAGGGATCCAGAGTGGACCGGGACAGGGTTGTAGCCCGCCGGTGCAGCCACCGGAGAACCGACCGGAAACCGTACACACAGAGGGGGTACTTGGACCCTGAAGCCAGGACCGGCACCTACGGCCTAGCTAATTAACCAATTGAGGGCAGGATTATAGGTCCTGTCCCAACCTAAGTCCCGAAAAGTAGACAACCACCCACCGAGAGGGATAGGGCAACCGCCAGGGCCCGTAGATCCCAAGGGTCAGCGTCAGACGGGCACAGCTCCAAACAAAAGGACTGGAAGCGGTCTCCTACGTTACACACCAGGCAGTCCCATCCACAAAACAGTGCAGAGGAGAGAGACTTTGATCATTTCACACAAAACTCCAAAAATGGGCAAGACAAAAGAATTAGCACCCTTAGCCTAATACTCGGTTGCACAACCCTTAGCCAAAATAACTGCGAACAACTGCTTCCGGTAACCATCAATGAGTTTCTTACAATGCTCTGCTGGAATTTTAGACCATTCTCCTTTGGCAAACTGCTCCAGGTCCCTGAGATTTGAAGGTGCCTTCTCCAAACTGCCATTGTGAGATCTCTCCACAGGTGTTCCATGGGATTCATAGTTTCATAGTTTCATAGTTTTTAAGGTTGAAGGGAGACTCTAAGTCCACCTAGTTCAACCCGTAGCCTAACATGTTGATCCAGAGGAAGGCAAAAAAAACCCCAATGGGTCAAATAAGCTCCAATGGGGAAAAAAATTCCTTCCTTCGTCCCCATCCGGCAATCAGACTAGTTCCCTGGATCAACACCCTGTCATAAAATCTAATATACATAACTGGTAATGTGACGCCCTGGGCAAGCCAGGGGTCACAGGTCACAACACCACACGCACCCCACATTCCCTGCAGGTACACCTAAGTCAAAACTCAAATCCTTGTTGCCTTCCTCCTGGGGCTGATGTCCACACCAGGGGGTGGGCCAGGCGGTTGGCTCCGCCCACCGAGGAGCTCACAGCCCTGGAGGCGGGAAAACCAGGCAGTTAAGCTAGGGAAGTGAAGGAGTAAACAGTGAAGTAGAAGGAGGAAAAGTAGAGAAAGAGAAAAGTGACAGCAAGAAGCCTGAAGTTGGTCCGGGTGTGTGCCCCGGACTGAGACAGCAAGGTTGGCGGACGGCGGTGACCCTCTGCAGGAGAGATTGCACGGAGGTTGCCGAAAGGACCGCGTACGGGTGGTGACCCGGCGGTACCGGAGCGGTATACAAAGAACAGTCAGCACCAGGGCAGGGGCCTTTCGGATCCCGGCAAGGCTAGGAGTCGCCATAATTTGCCAAATCCGTCAGTGAAGGGGACGTCTGTCTCCCAACAACCAAGTCCCGTTTGAAGGCAACAGTCCGACCGTTAAGGGGAGACACCGCCACCGCCAAGGCACCAGTTTCCCAGGGCCAGCGCCTGCGGGCAAGAGTGGGGCTCCTCCGGCTCATATCCAGGTCGGGGAGCGGGTTACCGGTGGGAATCCATCGCTACCAAAAGATCACACATAGGTGCAGGGAAGAGACCGTCACCGTCAACTGCAGGGGACATCAGCACCGTAACCGTCCGAGGGACCCGTCCAACCAGCCGTTTGTTTACCGAGAACTGTGTCGTGTTTACTGGCTGAGTGAGTACCTCCGTGCCGTGCGGCACAGCGCTGCCCCTGCGCCCCTGCACCTCTACAGGCCCCATACCCGCCTGTCCACCATCCAACCCCATCACTGGGCCCCGGGATCACCAAACCCCCTACCCACAGAGGGGCAAATCAACAACTGGCTGCTCCATACCATCACTCCCGGGCTCCCCAGACAGAGCAGCGGTGGTGTCGACTCAATCACCACAACCGTGGGTGGCGTCATGGACAATAGACTATCCCAAAAACCAAACCCCTTTCACTCACGGGCGAGGAGCGCCGCTAGAGTCCCGGGGATCCGGCCCATCGCTCGAGCCACCGAGCAGCAGTAGGCCGCGGCAGCCGGACCCGAGCAGTAGGAGAGTGCGGCGTCCCCTCCTCCGCCCGCGACAACTTGGCGTCACGAACAGGATCTTACCGCTCTGCCGTTGGGTAGAGGTGCGCCTTGTGACCGCCGGAGGTGTCCGGCCGGAAAATTTCAGAAACCGCCATCTTTGACGCGAAGAGTTCCCGCTCAAGCGTCTTCTCGAGTAGCAGAGGCACGAAGGCCAAAACCCCTCCCCAATAGAGGAGGGGCCGAAAAGAAGCTAAGGGGGGCGCGATGGCGACTGGATGTATGTAGCGCGCGGCTGTACAAGCAAGGACGCTGGGACCCTGCGATTTGCCGAGCCTTGCAAAGAAATGTCTGTTCCACTCAGCTATGCGGAGGCTACTGAGCCGGTGCCCGGGACAGCGGCATGGCTGAGGGCCCGAACGGCAGGGATCTGCCGACACTACCGGAGCCAGATCTGCAGGATGATGGAGCAGTGGACCGCGGAGGTGGAGGATGTAGCTGTGGTTGCACGAGTATATAGAATGGAGGCCATGATGGAGGAGCTGGTGAGTGACCCACGCCCCTGTGTCCCCGAGGGACTGGCCGTTACGGCTGAGGGACCCGGTCTGCCCCTGGCCCCCACGCCACCTCCATCCTCCTTGCCCGTGCACCGCACTGCGCCTGGCCCGTCGGGCGTACACCCCTCCGTGACCATGGCCGAGAGAGTGGCAAGCCTGGAGGCTGCGACAGCTGGCGGTAATCCGCCTGGCGCAGGGACTGACGATAGTGATTCCGGGCCTGACACCGAGCCCGTGTCGGAAGAGGATGAAGGAGTCGTCGCTCTGCATGGCATGGAGGCCACATATATCCCCCGAAGTGGAAATAACGGGTATCGGGCGGCCCTTCCTCGCCGTGCTTGCTATGCACTGGAGGGGCTGGTGCCCGTCTTCCTCCACCCAGAGCCGGGTGAGGAGAACGAAAGTGCACAGTAGGGCAGCGGAACCCCGTTGTCCAGTCCCCGTTGGGACCACCAGTGTGCCTGTTTAAAAGTTGCCAAAAATGATGATAAGAAAATGATTACCGTGAAAGTCACCTGATCTGAAGCTGTGATTTGGAAAACCGGCCGTTGCTGGCACCGTTGTCCCCGTGGGGACCGTTTAAAGTTGTTTGCATGAGGAACTGCTCATGGATAAGCCCGTGAACTGGCAGGGCAACCACAAACGTTAGTGGCTTGTAAATAAGTTGTGTTACCGGTACCGTTTCTGCAATTGCCGCCTCCGGAGAGGCAGGTTGGAGGGAGGGCCCACAGTAGAGCAGGCTGGGGCCCAGCCACCACCGGAACCGGTGGCTACCCTCTGGAGGGGAAGGACAGATCCCGCTCGGGTAACTTGGTGCAGGACTGGGGTCAAGGGGTGGTGCCTGTTTTCTTAGGGGCAGCATCAGGGCCAGGTTGCTTGGGTGGGAGAGAGCGGAGACCGTAACCGTTAACCGTTTGAAACCGTAACGTTTAAATAAGAGTACCTCCCGATGTGGGAAGATGTTTTTCTACTTGTATATATGTTACCGTTTTTTATCTTTTCAGAAAAACAAAAGGAAAATAAAACCGGTGTTGGACGGGCAGCCCGAGGACGGTCTGCGTATTGCTAAGGGGGAATGTGACGCCCTGGGCAAGCCAGGGGTCACAGGTCACAACACCACACGCACCCCACATTCCATGCAGGTACACCTAAGTCAAAACTCAAATCCTTGTTGCCTTCCTCCAGGGGCTGATGTCCACACCAGGGGGTGGGCCAGGCGGTTGGCTCCGCCCACCGAGGAGTTCACAGCCCTGGAGGCGGGAAAACCAGGCAGTTAAGCTAGGGAAGTGAAGGAGTAAACAGTGAAGTAGAAGGAGGAAAAGTAGAGAAAGAGAAAAATGACAGCAAGAAGCCTGAAGTTGGTCCGGGTGTGTGCCCCGGACTGAGACAGCAAGGTTGGCAAACGGCGGTGACCGTCTGCAGGAGAGATTTCTCGGAGGTTGCCGAAAGGACCGCGGACGGGTGGTGACCCGGCGGTACCGGAGCGGTATACAAAGAACAGTCAGCACCAGGGCAGGGGCCTTTCGGATCCCGGCAAGGCTAGGAGTCGCCATAATTTGCCAAATCCGTCAGTGAAGGGGACGTCTGTCTCCCAACAACCAAGTCCCGTTTGAAGGCAACAGTCCGACCGTTAAGGGGAGACACCGCCACCGCCAAGGCACCAGTTTCCCAGGGCCAGCGCCTGCGGGCAAGAGTGGGGCTCCTCCGGCTCATATCCAGGTCGGGGAGCGGGTTACCGGTGGGAATCCATCGCTACCAAAAGATCACACATAGGTGCAGGGAAGAGACCGTCACCGTCAACTGCAGGGGACATCAGCACCGTAACCGTCCGAGGGACCCGTCCAACCAGCCGTTTATTTAACGAGAACTGTGTCGTGTTTACTGGCTGAGTGAGTACCTCTGTGCCGTGTGGCACAGCGCTGCCCCTGCGCCCCTGCACCTCTACAGGCCCCATACCCGCCTGTCCACCATCCAACCCCATCACTGGGCCCCGGGATCACCAAACCCCCTACCCACGGAGGGGAAAATCAACAACTGGCTGCTCCATACCATCACTCCCGGGCTCCCCAGACAGAGCAGCGGTGGTGTCCACTCAATCACCACAACCGTGGGTGGCGTCACGGACAATAGACTATCCCAAAAACCAAACCCCTTTCACTCACGGGCGAGGAGCGCCGCTAGATTCCCGGGGATCCGGCCCATCGCTCGAGCCACCGAGCAGCAGTAGGCCGCGGCAGCAGCGGCAGCCGGACCCGAGCAGTGGGACAGCGCGGCGTCCCCTCCTCCGCCCGCGACAGTAATATTATATTTTTCAAGAAAGGCGTCCAGGCTCTGCTTAAATGTTAGTAGTGAATCACTCATTACAACATCATGCGGCAGAGAGTTCCATAGTCTCACTGCTCGTACAGTAAAGAATCCTCGTCTGTGATTATGATTAAACCTTCTTTCCTCAAGACGTAGCGGATGCTCCCGTGTTCCAGTCGCAGGCCTAGGTGTAAAAAGATCTTTGGAAAGGTCTCTGTACTGTCCCCTCATATGTTTATACATTGTGATTAGATCTCCCCTAAGCCTTTGTTTTTCCAAACTAAATAACCTCAAGTTTAATAACCTGTCTTGGTGTTGCAGCCCCCCCATTCCTCTAATAATCTAGGTCTGGACTCATTGCTGGCCACTTTAGTAGTCTCCAGTGCTTTCTCTCAAACCATTTTCTAGTGCTTTTTGAAGTGTGTTTTGGGTCATTGTCCTGCTGGAAAACCCATGACCTCTGAGGGAGACCCAGTTTTCTCACACTGGGCCCTACATTATGCTACAAAATTTGTTGGTAGTTTTCAGACTTCATAATGCCATGCACACGGTCAAGCAGTCCAGTGCCAGAGGCAGCAAAGCAACTCCAAAACATCAGGGAACCTCCACCATGTTTGACTGTAGGGACCGTGTTCTTTTCTTTGAATGCCTCTTTTTTCTTACTGTAAACTTTATGTTGATGGCTTTTCCCAAACAGCTCTACTTTTGTCTCATCTGACCAGAGAACATTCTTCCAAAACATTTTAAGTTTTCTAAGGTAAGTTTGGGCAAACTCCAGCCTGTCTTTTTTATGTCTCGGGGTAAGAAGTGGGGTCTTCCTGGGTATTCTACCATACAGTCCCTTTTCATTCAGACGCCGACGGATAGTACGGGGTGACACTGTTGTACCCTCGGACTGCAGGGCAGCTTGAACTTGTTTGGATGTTAGTCGAGGTTCTTTATCCACCATCCGCACAATCTTGCATTGAAATCTCTCGTCAGTTTTTCTTTTCCTTCCACATCTAGGGAGGTTACCACAGTGCCATGGGCTTTACACTTCTTGATGACACTGCGCACCGTAGACACAGGAACTTTCAGGTCTTTGGAGATGGACTTGTAGCCTTGAGATTGCTCATGCTTCCTCACAATTTGGAGTCTCAAGTCCTCAGACAGTTCTTTGGTCTTCTTTCTTTTCTCCATGCTCAATGTGGTCCACACAAGGACACAGGACAGAGGTTGAGTCAACTTTAATCCAGGTCACCTGCTGCAAGTGTGATTTATTATTGCCAGCACCTGTTAGGTGCCACAGGTAAGTTACAGGTGCTGTTAATTACACAAATTACAGAAGCAGCACAGGATTTTTCAAACAGTGCCAATACTTTTGTCCACCCCCTTTTTATGTTTGGTGTGGAATTTTATCCAATTTGGCTTTATGACAATTTTTTTTTATTTTTTACATTGAAGACAAATTAAATGAAGATAATAATACCAAAGAATTTGTGATTGCAATCATTGTCAGGAAGAAACTGAGTAGTATCTGACAGAATTGCATACTTTTGGCCAGCACTGTACCTGTCTGCGGCAGGCGGCCACCATCACCTTGGTTTACCACAGGACTTGTGTGCTTTCTTCCATCGTGAGTAACATCCCCGGCTTGGACGGGCGCACCAGCCCAGGCATTCCCAATCCTCAGCACAAAGACACTGGGCCCCGGGGCATCTATCCCTACCCACGGAGGGGTTAACATCCAGCTGCCATCACATCTCCCCGGGTCTCCCATAACTGCAGCGGTGGTACCATACTTCACCACACACCGTGGGTGGCTTCACAAACAACCTACAACCAACCCCGTATATAAACGTCCCCATTTTATTTGGAGTGACCGTGCGACCCCCCGGGTCCGGAGAGCCCCTTGAGCCGTACCGTGAGATCCGGATCCGAGCAGCAGCGGCTGCTGGCGTGGGGGCTGCACAGGGGAGATGTCATTGGGTGGCCGTTGCCTGGTTCCGTGACCCTAGGGTCTCTTTTTAAAGGGGGAATATTTACAGGGGAAATGAAATAGAAGTTCTTGTCGTGACGCCACTTACGGTGTTGCGGCAATGAGGATGGAGCCGCCGCTGCACAGTTCCCACTACTGGGGCTGGTGGGGGTGGCAGCCTGGATGTTCGGCCCTCCGCAAGTAGGGCCAGGCCCCAGGGGATAGATGATGTTGTTGGGCGCGGAAAGAAGGTAGGCCACACAAGGGATTGCAGTGTAACTGATTGCTTTACTCACAGCGGTGTTATGGCTGGTCACCCGAGGAAGGCTAGTCCTAACCTCTGGTCCCCTTAAGCCCAGTGCCGATTTGGTGACCTGGTGGCTTCTTTCCCCTGCACCTTTCTCTGGTTGGTGGGTCCCCGTGGCTTGGAGCGTTTGGGGGTCCCCTCCTGGTTCTCTTTCAGTCTCAGTCCACATAACAGGTAGCTTGAACTCGGTGGGGTCGGTTTCTCTGGTCCTGTTCCCCAGTTCTCCCGTTGCTACTGTGTCCCAAACTTTACAGTCAGTGAGGTCCTAGATGGTCCCCTCACTGCGCAGATTTTATCAGGTCTGCCTGGAGCGTTTGCCTGACCTAGGATTCTGTACCCTGTTGGTGCTATGGTTCCAGGACTACTCCACCATACTCCACCGGCAACCACACGCATGGGCCCTTAGGTCACCGTTACACTCTCCTGTCAGTGTGGTTACGTCCGTCTCCTCTCACTTCCAATTACTGACTGTCTGACCCCTCTTCGCTGGTTGTCGTCTAGTGGACAGGATCGGCTCTACTCTTCGGTGGCCATCCATTGAGTCCAATCCTAGCCTGTCACCAGTCTTTGGGAATGGGGAAAAACAGGGATTATGTTGTGTTTTGCTTTTACTAGCACTGGTCTTCTGAGTCCCTGGGGGTAGGCCCTGCATCTTTGACAGGATGCAGTACCTTGTAGCTCCTGATGGCTTCAGGGGCGCTACACATCCATATCCCAAAGCAATGGTTATGGGGTTTCTGCACCATTGGGAGCAATGGTCTTGGGTTTCTGTCAAGCTTTACCAGGTTAGGTGGATTTTCTAAGCTCCAGGTCCGGGTTGATGCAGCAGTCAGGAAGACGTGGGTTGTGAGGACTCAGGAGCAGAAGGACAGATGACATGGATCCCAGCATAATGTAAATCAGCAAAAACATAAAAGCTGCAACTGGTGAAATTCAAAAAACACAAAGATTGCCATTTTATCGCTTATAAATGTCCATATCTATATGCCGTTCTCCGTACTGAAGGTCAGCCTCGGATTAGAGGCAAGAGCTCATGCCATGCTTGATATGGACTCTTTCATAGCAACTGGTGAAACACAGCAAACATAGGACTCTGGAGACTCAGCCCAAGACTCAGGTGTGTAAACAGGTCTAGGGAGACGATGTTATTGATCTATGCCGGGCAAAATCCAACATGGAGCACAACAGAAGGCAGCGGACCGAGGAGAAGGAAGCGGAGTGCAGGAGACCTGGGACAGGTGTGCAACATAACGAGGCTACAATATGAATAAAAAGGGCTCTACAGTGACACCTAGTGGCTGAAATATTTTCTACAGCCAATTAAAGCCAATCAAAAATGATAGGTATATAGAAAGAAAAAAATCCAGCATCACTTTTTTCCTTGCATAAAAACAAGTGTGAAAAAATGTAGAAAAAACAGCATAGACATGGAAAAAAACAGCAAAAAGCTATATAAATATAGTTAAAAAAGTCATAAAGAATATTTGTATAGCCATGATATATATATAATTAATTAATTTTAAAATATATATATATATATTTATATATATATGACTTTCTAGCTATATTTTCAGTCGTAGTAGTACAGTCATTCGAGCTTTTTTTCCGTTGTGTTTATTAAAGGGGAACTACTCCCTTTTTTGAGTTTTTTGCCGTGTGAGTGCGGTCATTACAGAGGGGCCTTCTTTTTCCTTCCTTTTTTATGGAGTTGTCTTCTCACATTCAGCCACGGATCATGATGAAGGTTGTATACTGTAATACACAGGCCACTGTTGCTGCTGTTTTCTCATGTCTATGCTGGCTTTTTCACATAACTTATTTTTTATACAAAGAATAAAAGTGAAGTTTTAGAGAATTTTTGGAAGTCCGCTTTTCCGCTGGATTTCTTTCTTTCTATACACCTGCCATTGTGTTGGGTCGCTCTCCTGACTCCATGCGGGAATTGAGATTCCTCTGCTGGGATTGCAACCCGGAAAAATCTACAAGATTAATAAACTGGCAAAAAAGGTTTTCTTTCTTTCTTGTATAATTATCACACGAGGACATCTAGTGGCAGCCACATTAGAATTACAACTGTGGAACATCCTAAGCACATCTACAGTGACATCTAGAGGCCAAATAAATGATTACATCCATCGGAGTAAATCAATTTCGGTCATGGTGAGCATTCCTACTAGAAGCCAGGATAGGCCTGTGTGGAGGTGGCCTAAGCTATAGCTTGTTTGTTTAAACGTAATAAGAATATCTGTGTATGTAAATAATCAAAATAGAGATGTAGTTGCATAATTATCTGTATGTCTGTGTAGCAATTGCACGCTATAGTCATGAAGGGATTAACCAAAGATAATGAAGCCAGAATGTGAAACTGCAAAGTCTTATCAGAAGATTCACACAGAAAGAATGTATAACAGATGTGTTTTATAACATGCTGGGAGAAATTGGGGAGTGGAATCCTCCCTAAACTCTGTGTTCTGGCTTTAAGGTTATTGATGCATACTGTATAATTGGATCTATTGAATATACGAGTTTCAGACGCAAGCATGAGCTCAAGCTGAGAACATATCTTGTGTAATCATTGTCTGATTCATTAACATCAGCTTTGATATATAGCTAATACGGCACCAGTCTCTGGCTACCCTATTGTCACATCCCCATCGGAGTCCGCTCCTGCGACTTCTGCTCCGATCGCCAGACGACGCTATGTTCCCACCATGGATAGTGCTGGTGATGGGAGAGGAGTCGGTGCCCGTGGTTCTGCGGTGCACAGTGTCACGTCCCCACCGGAGTCCGCTCCTGCGACTTCTGCTCCGATCGCCAGACGACGCCATGTTCCCACCAAGGATAGTACCTGTCGTTTTTGTACCTTGCTGCCAGTTCCGGATTTGACCCCTGCTTTGTCTCCTTACTACACCCTTGCCTGACGATTCTGTTCCTGTTTTGCATCTCCTGGATTTTGACCCTGCCTGACGGCCACGGACTACAGTCTACCACAGGTAGCGATCTCTGGGGCTCTGTGTAATTCCAAATCCCTGTACAGGGGTTAAAGGGTTGCAGAGTTCTTGGGGTCCTGCTTTGTGAGCGGCTTTTCACAAGATTTCCCTTACAGCCAGTCTGAGTCTGTGGCTCCTATCAGGCATTACACCTATATGAAGATACCATTAGCTATCTTTACCCAAAATTTCTCCCTTGACACCTGTACTTGAAGATGCTTTGCCGGTGGGCAATTTAGGCCTCTTTCATCCTCCATAACCACTTACTAAACCTCTAACCTTATGCATTTCTTAGGTGTGTAGATTCTCTCATTAAGGGAAACACCACAATTATGCAAATAACACTATGATGACACTCCAATCAGAGCTTGATCCGAGCGTCAGCTTGGTGCAATCTGTTTCTCTCGCTGGGAAGGGAAGATGAGGAACGTCTCCATCATTGCCATTGTATCAATGCGCAAAAATCAGACTGTACTCAGATGTCAGGGGAATACATGAAATAGCAGAAACTGCTGTGTGAATACTGACTTGAAAAATCCAATAGCTATATGCAAGAGTGAAAATGTGAAAAATGGAATCTGCATTACTGCCATGAACATATGAATCAAGAGAAATTTAGCTACTGAATTGATCAATGCAATAGACCTCAACACTACGCCAAAGTAGAGAAATAGAAATACAGTGCCTACAAGTAGTATTCAACCCCCTGCAGATTGTACAGTGCCTACAAGTAGTATTCAACCCCCTGCAGATTTAGCAGGTTTGATAAGATGCAAATAAGTTAGAGCCTGCAAACCTCAAACAAGAGCAGGATTTATGAACAGATGCATAAATCTTACAAACCAACAAGTTATGTTGCTCAGTTAAATTTTAATAAATTTTCAACATAAAAGTGTGGGTCAATTATTATTCAACCCCTAGGTTTAATATTTTGTGGAATAACCCTTGTTTGTAATTACAGCTAATAATCGTCTTTTATAAGACCTGATCAGGCCGGCACAGGTCTCTGGAGTTATCTTGGCCCACTCCTCCATGCAGATCTTCTCCAAGTTATCTAGGTTCTTTGGGTGTCTCATGTGGACTTTAATCTTGAGCTCCTTCCACAAGTTTTCAATTGGGTTAAGGTCAGGAGACTGACTAGGCCACTGCAACACCTTGATTTTTTCCCTCTTGAACCAGGCCTTGGTTTTCTTGGCTGTGTGCTTTGGGTCGTTGTCTTGTTGGAAGATGAAATGACGACCCATCTTAAGATCCTTGATGGAGGAGCGGAGGTTCTTGGCCAAAATCTCCAGGTAGGCCGTGCTATCCATCTTCCCATGGATGCGGACCAGATGGCCAGGCCCCTTGGCTGAGAAACAGCCCCATAGCATGATGCTGCCACCACCATGCTTGACTGTAGGGATGGTATTCTTGGGGTCGTATGCAGTGCCATCCAGTCTCCAAACGTCACGTGTGTGGTTGGCACCAAAGATCTCGATCTTAGTCTCATCAGACCAGAGAACCTTGAACCAGTCTTTCTCAGAGTCCTCCAAGTGATCATGAGCAAACTGTAGACGAGCCTTGACATGACGCTTTGAAAGTAAAGGTACCTTACGGGCTCATCTGGAATGGAGACCATTGCGGGGGAGTAAGTTACTTATGGTATTGACTGAAACCAATGTCCCCACTGCCATGAGATCTTCCCGTAGCTCCTTCCTTGTTGTCCTTGGGTTAGCCTTGACTCTTCAGACAAGCCTGGCCTCGGCACGGGTGGAAACTTTCAAAGGCTGTCCAGGCCGTGGAAGGCTAACAGTAGTTCCATAAGCCTTCCACTTCCGGATGATGCTCCCAACAGTGGAGACAGGTAGGCCCAACTCCTTGGAAAGGGTTTTGTACCCCTTGCCAGCCTTGTGACCCTCCACGATCTTGTCTCTGATGGCCTTGGAATGCTCCTTTGTCTTTCCCATGTTGACCAAGTATGAGTTTGGGGAGGGTCTTAATTAGTCAGAAAAGGCTGGAAAAAGAGATAATTAATCCAAACATGTGAAGCTCATTGTTCTTTGTGCCTGAAATACTTCTTAATACTTTAGGGGAACCAAACAGAATTCTGGTGGTTTGAGGGGTTGAATATTAAATGACCCTCTGAATAAACTTTTCACAATTTAAAAAAAATAAATAAATAAGAAATAACATTCTTTTTTGCTGCATTTCACACTTCCAGGCTGATCTACAGTCCAAATGTCACAATGCCAAGTTAATTCCGAATGTGTAAACCTGCTAAATCTGCAGGGGGTTGAATACTACTTGTAGGCACTGTATGTAATTCCCTTCCATAGTCACTGGTGTGCATACCTTATCTCCCCATAGTGATTTTTTTTTAGGTTTTTGCACCCAGTTCGGACTTAGAATGGTGTTCCAAACGTTATTCCTTATTGTTAGTAGTTTTTCGTTTGTGAACCCTCCCCAACCACACCTATTGCCAATCCATATCATACGCATATATAGCCTGGGTCTCAGCTTCCCATACACGGTAGGTTTTTTAACTGCATGAGAGGACACACACAAGCTAGGGACCCCAACGTAGAGAAATACTTTGGCGTAGTGTTGGGGCTCTATTGCATTGATCAATTCAGTAGCTAAATTTCTCTTGATTCATATGTTCATGGCAGTAATGCAGGTCCCATTTTTCACATATTCACTCTTGCATATAGCTATTGAATTTTTCATGTCAGTATTCACACAGCAGTTTCTGCTATTTCATGTATTCCCCTTACATAGTCACTGGTGTGCATACCTTATCTCCCCATAGTGATGTTTTTTTAGGTTTTTGCACCCAGTTCAGACTTAGAATGGTGTTCCAAACGTTATTCCTTATTGTACTCAGATGTCATCCTAGAGCAGTCTGATGATTTCCTCGCACCCATAGACTTCAGTGGATAAGTCTCGGACATTTTACATGGCACATCACAGCATGCCGCAATTTTTTTCTTATACTGATTCTGTAGCTCCCCTGAAGCCATCAGGGAGCTACAAGGTACTGCATCCCCACCAGGATGCAGGGCCTACCCCCTAGGGACCCAGAATACCAGTGCCGGAAACAACCAAACACTCCAGCTAATCCCTGTTTTCCCCAAACATCCACCGTAGAATGGTACCAGGCTAGAGTTGGACCAATGGATGGCCGCCTAGAGGTGGAACCACTCCAGTCCACTAGACAACCAGGTGGGAAGGGCAGACAATGCACAGTGGACCGTAGTTGGTGACAGTGAAAGTGAGCAGACAGACTGACCGGAGTGAACAGTGAACCTGAGGGCCCAGGCGGTTAGTTGCCGGTGGAGTACTCCCGGAACTACGCGCCAACGGGGTACAGAATCCTAGGTCAGGTAAAAGCTCCAGGCAGACCTGATAAAATTTGCACAGTGAGGGGACCATCAAGGACCTCACTGACCTTGAAGTTTGGGACTCAGTAGCAAAGTGAGAACCAGGGAACAGGACCAGAGACTCCGACCCCACAGGGTTCACGCTATCGTCATACAGACTGCTGAAGAAGACAACCAGGAGGGGACCCACCAACCAAAGACAGGTGCAGGGGAAAGAAGCCACCAGGTCACTAAACTGGCACTGGGACTAAGGGACCTGCGGTTACGACCAGCCTTCCTTGGGTGACCAGTTTCCATCTCACTGTGAGTAAAGGAACCAGTTACCCTGCAGCCCTGTGTGTGGCTACCTTCTTTCAACACCCATCTACATCACCTACCCTCTGGAGCCAGGCCCTGCTTGCGGAGGGCCCAACATCCAGGCTGCCACTAACACCAGCCCCAGTGGTGAAAATTGTGCAGCGGTGGTCCATCCACGTAGCCGCAAACTGCAAGTGGCGTCACGTGTATACTTTATTCAACAATCCCCTTTAAATAATCCCCTTTTCAAAAAGCACCCAGGGCATGGATCCGGGCAACGGCCACCAAAGTGACATTCCCCAGTTATACACCGCCCGGGACAGAATACCCCATAGCCCTGAGCAACACAATTCAGCTTGAGAAAAAAAAATGATCAGCCCTGTCACATTGGATAACATTGGTCCGAGAGCTATCCAATAAAAAATCAGTGTGAGTGCGACGTCCATAGACTAGTCAGGGCGTCACAGGGTACTGCACTTTCTACTCTTTGGTAAAAACAAAATAAAAACAAAAAACAAAAACAAAAAAACAAAAAAGTGAGCCGGAGTATGAGATGGTATACATGGAACTTGTGAGACCATGTTCACACTGGCCATGAGACTAAGAGAAACCAAGGAAAAAAAAAAAAAAAAATTGTAAAAACATACCCTGCTGTAACTAAATAAAAGCATAGTGCATATAAACATAGGGTACTTAGTAAACACTGTTTTTGATCAAAAAAAGCATAAAGCTATCCCACCAACGCCAAGGTGTACCTAGTTGGGATAGTACCTACACTCTCTAATATTAAAACCTTACCATGGGTCTAAAATAGGCCTCAATGTGGCTAAGGGCTGAGAGCGACCGGGTCCCAACAGGACACACACAGTCAGGGGGATTCACAGAATGAAATGTCCAGCTCGCTGAGAAGGGGGCCACTCCCTGTTTGTACTGAATACAAAAAAACTACATAAAAACAAAAAAGTGAGCCGGAGTATGAGATGGTATACATGGAACTTGTGAGACCATGTTCACACTGGCCATGAGACTAAGAGAAACCAAGGAAAAAAAATTGTAAAAACATACCCTGCTGTAACTAAATAAAAGCATAGTGCATATAAACATTCTACTCTTTGGTGCAGGACCCAACTCCCCATGGTTCTGGGTTCCGAACCTGTAGTACTGCCTCCATCCGCATCCAAATCCCAACCACACCTCATACCACACCCTGTTAGGCACACCAGTGAGCTGGAATAGGGCAGCCCACCTAGGGGTCAGGCAGACTGGTGGGAGAGAAGTAGAACGTGGTAGTCCCGGAGAAGTGAGGATCTGATGGAGTGGTGGCTCCCTGTATGTTACAGGTTGGGTCGCAGATGGTGGTCAGGGCCCGGAGGAGTCGGAGACCCGGTCGCAGGGTATTGAGGCTGGGTGCCTAGACCCGGTCTTGGAGGACGGTCAGCAGCTCGAGCCTAATAACCAGTCTGGGACCAAAATCACGGCGGGGTACTGGACCCTAGGTCGGGGAATAGCTTCAGGCAACCCGGCAATTAACCTGCGGAGGATAGTGACTTTATGGACTGTCCCCAAGAAGCTCAGAGATCAGGGGCACTAGCGCAATGGTGGGATAGGGCTTTCCAACCCACGCAGCCCACAGAAATCCCAAGTGTGAGCCCTTGAGAGCGCAGCTCCACTACCAATAAGTAGGGAGCGGGGCCCGAACAGCTTTAACCCAACGGGCCAACAGAACACTTCTAATTTGTGCACGAAGGCAGGCTCTGGACCACCAGTACCAGAGGGGACGGATACCCGGACGAGTTCCCCCAAGAGGGCAGTGGCACCCAGAGACTCGGTTTACCTTGTTGTCAGAGTCTGCTTTGTGGTCGCATCATCACCAACACTGCCTGAGTGAGTACGTGGTCCTCCCCTGCTTCCAACCAGTGCTGCGCTCCCCGACACCAGCATTCCAACATCCAGAGTCCCTGGGCCTCCCCTACCTGTGGGAGGAATGTCATCTGGCTGCCCCGCTCCATCTCCCACGGGTACTCCCATCGGCAGCGGCGGTACTCCCCTTACCGCGAACCACGAGTGACTTCACAAACTCTTATCCCCTGTAAATACCCCCTTTTCATTTGAAATGGCCGCAAGCCCCCGGGTCCGGAGACCCTCGAGCCACAGCAGTAACCCCCGGATCCAAGCGGTTCGACTGCTGCAGGGGCGGCACATGAGCAAACCTTAAATGTCAGTGACTGTAGCAATATGTTATATGCTGTATGGCCTCTAGGGGTCTCATTACTTGTATGTCTGCACCACAGAGAGGAGGGAACTCAGTGGTGCTGCAGACACAGTGCAGACAGGTGTAATGGCTGACAACATCACCTAATAAAGAGCATGAAGATCTGCACAGAGTGTGCTTCATGAGAGACACAGCAAACAGAACATGATGGCAGCTGGGCACAGAACCTTCATGGGACACATCTGTAGATCCTCGGAGCTTGTGTGAGACAGGGACTGTACACAATATCATTGTAACTGTGAGTACACATTCCCTGTCATTGCTACAAGATGGAGACTGGTCTGAAACCCCCTCAGAGGCTGGTTGTCACGTCATGTAATCTATCCCAGACATGGAGACTGGTCTGAAACCCCCTCAGAGGCTGGATGTCACATCGTGTAATCTATCCCAGACATGGAGACTGGTCTGAAACCCCCTCAGAGGCTGGATGTCACATCGTGTAATCTATCCCAGACATGGAGACTGGTCTGAAACCCCCTCAGAGACTGGATGTCACATCATGTAATCTATCCCACACATGGAGACTGGTCTGAAACCCCCTCAGAGGCTGGATGTCACATCATGTAATCTATCCCAGACATGGAGGCTGGTCTGAAACCCCCTCAGAGGCTGGATGTCACATCATGTAATCTATCCCAGACATGGAGACTGGTCTGAAACCCCCTCAGAGACTGGATGTCACATCATGTAATCTATCCCAGACATGGAGACTGGTCTGAAACCCCCTCAGAGGCTGGATGTCACATCATGTAATCTATCCCAGACATGGAGACTGGTCTGAAACTCCCTCAGAGGCTGGATGTCACATCATGTAATCTATCCCAGACATGGAGACTGGTCTGAAACCCCCTCAGAGGCTGGATGTCACGTCATGTAATCTATCCCAGACATGGAGACTGGTCTGAAACTCCCTCAGAGGCTGGATGTCACATCGTGTAATCTATCCCAGACATGGAGGCTGGTCTGAAACCCCCTCAGAGGCTGGTTGTCACATCATGTAATCTATCCCAGACATGGAGACTGGTCTGAAACTCCCTCAGAGACTGGATGTCACATCATGTAATCTATCCCAGACATGGAGACTGGTCTGAAACCCCCTCAGAGGCTGGATGTCACGTCATGTAATCTATCCCAGACATGGAGACTGGTCTGAAACTCCCTCAGAGACTGGATGTCACATCATGTAATCTATCCCAGACATGGAGACTGGTCTGAAACCCCCTCAGAGGCTGGATGTCACATCATGTAATCTATCCCAGACATGGAGACTGGTCTGAAACCCCCTCAGAGGCTGGATGTCACATCATGTAATCTATCCCAGACATGGAGACTGGTCTGAAACCCCCTCAGAGGCTGGTTGTCACATCATGTAATCTATCCCAGACATGGAGACTGGTCTGAAACCCCCTCAGAGGCTGGATGTCACGTCATGTAATCTATCCCAGACATGGAGACTGGTCTGAAACCCCCTCAGAGGCTGGATGTCACATCATGTAATCTATCCCAGACATGGAGACTGGTCTGAAAGCCCCTCAGAGGCTGGATGTCACATCATGTAATCTATCCCAGACATGGAGACTGGTCTGAAACCCCCTCAGAGGCTGGATGTCACGTCATGTAATCTATCCCAGACATGGAGACTGGTCTGAAACTCCCTCAGAGGCTGGATGTCACATCATGTAATCTATCCCAGACATGGAGACTGGTCTGAAACCCCCTCAGAGACTGGATGTCACATCATGTAATCTATCCCAGACATGGAGACTGGTCTGAAACCCCCTCAGAGGCTGGATGTCACGTCATGTAATCTATCCCAGACATGGAGACTGGTCTGAAACCCCCTCAGAGGCTGGATGTTGTGACGACATGGACTCTCATGGGTTAAAGTTTCTTAAAATCCAGCCAGACAGCATGATAGATTGTCTATAGATGGGGGAGAAGTCCCTTATTGTTTTTACAAGACTCTTGTTGACTCAATGTAATTGTGTTGGCCACTGAAAGCCAGACGTATTGTTCTCCAGACTTTTCCAGTAACCATTGTATTGTAGTTGTGTATTGCTAATATGATTACCTGTCTTGCTAAATTCTACTAAGAAGGGGGCTGAAAGCCCGTACTTACGAAGCGCTCACTGATATCCTAATCAGGCACGAATACTAATATTCTTTATAGCAAGATACTATTTATTTTAATAGCACATGAATATAATCAATGGTACATAGGCATTTAGAATCTTATAGTCATAGAAACTTATACAATAACAGAAATATGCATCAACATTACCGTTATGTTGTAGCAATCCTTTCACATCGGAGGGAACTCGAGTTAAGATAAGGAATCAACATGGCATGGCATCACAGGAACAGTGCGTACGTACACTTCAATATCCTGGAAGGTATTTCCCTACCATTAAGCGAGTTCGGTGTATATTTTATAGGAAAATATTGTAGGTTGGGTTTACATGGTCACCAGCATATGACAGCTGAGTCATGTTCATGTAACTTGACCACAAAATGTTGTAGGTAACGGCAGCTTCCTGCACATCTCCTGCACATCCTGTCAGTTGACAACTGGCTGACCACAGTTTAGTGAAATATTGCAATGAGCCGTAAATTTCATCCTTAAAACTGTCTTTAAGCTAACCACAAGTTTCCTGTAAGTGGAACTGTAAATGTTACTTCCTTTATCTTCAACTGCTTCAAGACATGTGTGACATGTATTCCTTGGTAATCATTGAAATATTATCCAAAGGACATCTTCTTTGATACTGAATTATTGATGGATCAAATAATATCTGGGATCACTCCTATCTCTTGATCATGATCCCTATCTAATAGTCATTCAAACTTCAGTCATATCACATTGGTATCACAATCGGTCCTTGATCCCAGGGATTATTTTCCATCATCAGTATTCCACTAGAAGAAGATCACTCGGAATATACCATACCATGACCAAGAAATATTGTTTGCCACAAATTTTGTTTTCTTGGTTTGTTTAGATAAACGTTGAATCACAAATATAATCACTTTCACTACTTTTGTACAGTATATTAAAACTAAAAGCAATATTATCTGAAAAGCTCCCTTGAACATCATGTGTTTTGGCATTTGCTCGATATTCAAAGGAATCATTACACATTACATTTCCCGATATGTTACTAGAAGTTTCACTAGTCCCATTTATGAACATATTGGCATAAGGCCATAACATATCATGAATTGTCTTTTCCACTAAGCTGGGTTTAAAAGCATCTACAGTATTTATAGCTGTCCCAAAACTTATTTTTATATTCCCCATAGTGATGAATCCCAGGTTAGTCAGTCCAGTCTTATATCTTAGTACCCAAATTCCTCCCTTAAAAGCCAGATATTGCAAATTGGTGACTGTTGCATTCAAATTTCCTTGCCACCATGGAAGATTGATCCATCCCACTATGGAAATGGGTACTGTAGTATTCTATAGACGAACACTTTGAGTGTCTTTATAAGCAAGATGATCAGAACAACTTTTCTACTTTAAGATTTCCTCCATCGATACCGGGACATCCAGATAAGGGATACTGGTGGCTGTAACCGGAGAATGTGTACAGATCCAGCAATCTGTGTGTTGAAAATGTGATGGTGCATCAGAAATTCATTCGCCATAGGTTCCTCCTGATGTAGACTTGTCCATCCAACGACCAGAGAGGCAAACATCAAACACAGGAATTTCTCCATCTCATCACTATCGAGCTCTTCCCAGTAACCGATACCATGGATTCCGCTTATTTACAACACCTTCTGCAAATAAAGATACACTATTATTCTCGTAAATAACATTTTTCTTGTGGGACATATTCCCACTTCCCCACTCCTGGTCTCATTATCAGGAGAGTACGATCTTTAACGACCGCTATTACCTCTGTCTCTGAGGGCGGTCCTTGGAGGTTTTGAATCCATATTTTTGCTCCTACATTTGTAATATTAGAGGATCCAAAACCTTTAGTACCCCGTATTGTTAATTCTGCCGGGGCAGTTCCTTCTCTTATTTCAGACAAGTTTATTGGAATTATTAACACCTGAGCCACCTTCTGGTGTTTCATCAATATCAAAGGTTCATTTCCCAAATTTAGCATCAGTACCTTGATTTCTCCCTGATAATCTGCATCTATTACCCCTCCCACCACTATGGCTCCTTTTAACACTAAACTAGAACAAGTGGCTATTTGACCATAATGATCCTTTGGTATATGGCAACCCAATCCTGTTGAAATTGGTTTTACCTTACCTGGGGGTACCACGACAGTTTCCAATGTACTGAGGTCTAAACCTGCTGAATAAGGTGTCGCTCTTTCTGGTGTGCCCAAACAGCTGTACCTTGCCTTGTCAACTGCTGGACTGACTTGTCTGATGGCTGCTGCTTTATCTGCTTCTGAATTAAACAAACGTTCAAGTGAGTTAGTAGGGACATGAGCATCAACATGAAATACAGTGGTCTTGGTAGATTGAATAATCCCTTCAATCTCTTGCCACACTTCCCTGACCATCTCAAACACATTTTGCTGTTCCTCTCCCCATTGGAACTCATATTGTTTCCTCGTTACGTTGTACAAATGAGCCAACATTTGTCCCAAATGAGGGATATGTTGTCTCCAAAAATCAAACAATCCAATATAAGACTCAGTCTCCTGTTTGGATTTAGGGACCGGAAAATTAATAATTTTCTGTCTGGCATTGGGCAAGATCTCTCTGTGCCCCTTGTTCCACTGAATCCCTAGAAATGTTACCACCTGAGACGGTCCTTGAACCTTGGCATCACTGATTTCCCATCCTTTACTCCACATATGAGCAACCAGTTTTGTCAATTGATCTTTCACACTTTGCTCATCTTGTCCTTGTATCATTATATCATTGATATAATGTGAGATCTGCATTTCCTTATGACAAGACATAACCCCAAAGGAGAATTTTCCTTCGATTAGATTAAGAGTCATCCATTTTAGGATATCAATTCCCAAAATATATTCTGGTATAGGTACTACCAGCACCGTATACTGCTTGATAGGTAAATTACCTATCTTCAAAGCTACCTGTGTCTGAACCCCGGTGATCACTTGACCACCTAGTCCAGCAATTTTTACTCGAGGTCCTTTTATTTTTTCTGGGTTTCCATGAATTAAAGTAGCCTCCGCCCCCGTGTCAATCAAAGCTGGGACTCTTTGAATATTTCCCCCTTTCCAATGTATGCTAAGATTGATGTAGGGACGTTCGTCCCTGTTTATCAATAGGGGGGCTTGGCTGGCTACCCATGGTAAATCACTTCCTTCTGAACTTTCATTTACACAGACTTCAGTCTGTGCATTAGCCCTTCCTTCCGTGACCTTTGTGGCCACGGCTGCAGCCAGTTCTTCCAATGGATAAACTGACTGAAAATCTTCCCAAGACACTTTCTTTGGGGGGTTTTCCCCTTTTCCTTCTGATTTCTTTACCTTGGGGGTTTTTGAACCCCCTTCCACATTTGTAGTGGTCACTTTCTTTGCAGATAGAACTTTCTGTTTGTACAACTTCCATAATTCTCCTGTCTCCTTTCCATCAATCCTTTCCTTATTGATCCCGGCTTTAAGCAAAGCCTGGAACATGTCTTTGCGAGACACTCGTGGGGCCTCCCCTACTGATTTCTCTTTCCAATCAGGATTGTTTGGCTTACTGTTACCAACATGGCCTCCAGGGGACGATTTATCCCACTGTCCCATATCCTGTAACTCCTTCATCCTCCCTAGAACTACACCGATTGATTCTCCAGTCAGCGCTACAGTTAAGGTTAAAATAACTGTTTTATATGCTGGAGGAGCATGTTTAACCAGCCTATTACTTATGCTGGCTGTCAATGGGTACTGGAGATAATCATCATCCAGTCCCAAAAGAGGAAGAGCATTCCTCATTGCTTCTTCCTTCAGCCTTTCCATACCATCTTTTAAGGTATACCAAGGTTTATCATTGATAGGAAAGTCTGCTTCTGATGGATATTTGTCCAGAAAAGCATGGGCTAAGATCATGATTAAGTTTTGAGTACCATGCTCATTATGATCAACAAAATAATTTTTTATTGATCTCTGAATTTCTGGGTCACGAGACATGGTGACAAATTTTGCCACGTCTCCGGCATCAAAGTGCACTTCACCTCCTCCGAGATCGTGCACCCTGACCAACCAGGGAATTTCTCCTTCTCCTGGTTTTTGTCTAAACTGTGTTAAAATGCTATCAACTTCTCCCTGAGAGTAATCTTCAATGGTTACTCGATTTTTTACATGAGGAATCGTTTTCTCATTTGTGATGGCATTACCATCTTCGTCATATTGCAGATTCCCCTGACCATCCCGGACATGTTCCCGGATGATCTCATTCTCTGTCCTCTCTAGGCGACCCCTTACTGGGTTAGCCTGAATCTTCCCTTTATGGCAATCCTCCTCATCAGATGATGAAGATGAATCCCACACATCCCCATCCCAAGTATCGGGATCCCAGTTTATAGAAGCTGAGGCGATACTTTTATGCACTTTGGTTTTATTTACTTTTCCTCTTCTTCTTTTCTTGTACTTATTTTGAGCAATTTTTATGGCAGCTTTTTGTGCCACATTCTGATAATGTTCCAATTTATCCTTCAACAGTCGGGTATTACATTCCATAACTGTTTTCAGGCAACCTAATTCTATCATCTTTTGTTCCACCTGGGAACTTTTCTTCTGCATCTTTAGCTTACGCTCATGCATTACACTATATGCACTTGCCAAAATCCAGATGCGCCGTCCTAAAGACACTACATCACCTGTTTTCACAGGGACACTACCGAATACATTCACAACATCAGTAGCTTCACTACCCATAAGCTTGTCCTGCCATTGTTTGTGCCGTGCTAAAGACACTACATCACCTGTTTTCACAGGGACACTACCGAATACATTCACAACATCAGTAGCTTCACTACCCATAAGCTTGTCCTGCCATTGTTTGTGCCGTGCTAAAGACACTACATCACCTGTTTTCACAGGGACACTACCGAATACATTCACATCAGTAGCTTCACTACCCATAAGCTTGTCCTGCCATTGTTCTGCCAATTCACAATTGACCAATTCATGTGCTATAAGATTGTAGGGAGCCTCAATCCAGGTGGGGATCTCCACAACAACCTCCTTAACATTATCCTTACGTTGTCTGAACATTTTGACACTATGCAAAAAGATTGAAAAAATATCTGGAATTTTGCCAAATATATGTTTTTAATTTCTAAATTACAAAAATTCGTTAATTACTTCTTAAAGAAGTAATCCTGCCGACTACGCCAATTTATGTCTTGCTAAATTCTACTAAGAAGGGGGCTGAAAGCCCGTACTTACGAAGCGCTCACTGATATCCTAATCAGGCACGAATACTAATATTCTTTATAGCAAGATACTATTTATTTTAATAGCACATGAATATAATCAATGGTACATAGGCATTTAGAATCTTATAGTCATAGAAACTTATACAATAACAGAAATATGCATCAACATTACCGTTATGTTGTAGCAATCCTTTCACATCGGAGGGAACTCGAGTTAAGATAAGGAATCAACATGGCATGGCATCACAGGAACAGTGCGTACGTACACTTCAATATCCTGGAAGGTATTTCCCTACCATTAAGCGAGTTCGGTGTATATTTTATAGGAAAATATTGTAGGTTGGGTTTACATGGTCACCAGCATATGACAGCTGAGTCATGTTCATGTAACTTGACCACAAAATGTTGTAGGTAACGGCAGCTTCCTGCACATCTCCTGCACATCCTGTCAGTTGACAACTGGCTGACCACAGTTTAGTGAAATATTGCAATGAGCCGTAAATTTCATCCTTAAAACTGTCTTTAAGCTAACCACAAGTTTCCTGTAAGTGGAACTGTAAATGTTACTTCCTTTATCTTCAACTGCTTCAAGACATGTGTGACATGTATTCCTTGGTAATCATTGAAATATTATCCAAAGGACATCTTCTTTGATACTGAATTATTGATGGATCAAATAATATCTGGGATCACTCCTATCTCTTGATCATGATCCCTATCTAATAGTCATTCAAACTTCAGTCATATCACATTGGTATCACATTACCTTAGTAGCCATTGTCTAGTCGGTGACTCCCAGATTACATGTACACCCTCAGTCTTTCTGTAGACATCATTTGGATGAACATTGTCCATGCAGCTTGAAATTCCTCCAATGGGAGAAGCAATCTTGTCCAACCAATCCGATGAGGACGCAGTGTATCCAAGTGGAAGGCTGTGGCTATAAAAAGGGACTTCTTTAAGCCACCAGGGTGGATGAAGGTTGATGGATGCTGATGGATCCAGTCTAAGCTCTTTGGAGCTGACTAGAGAATCAGGATATCTTATGGCTTCAATCTAGGGACCCCGGTTCCGGTTGGAGACCATATCCACAGCCTAGGGATTTCGACTCCGGCTGCCAGGATTGTAACATCAAACCAGGACTACCTAAGGAGGACATTCAGGTTGGGACAGTTCAGTCACCTGTTACAGACTTTGCAGACCTCACACAGCTTCCTGAATCTGGCATTATTCCTTTCTCGGTGGGTGCCCGCCAAAAGCGGGGTGCTGCTGGACTGGAGTAAGCGGCCCTGGAAGCTCTGAGGCATGGACATTCTAAATCCCTGATGAGCCAGCGGAAGGGTGAGACTCTGTTGCCTGTTACATTTGTGTGTTTTGCTGGTTATGTGTTATGTGCCGTTAATTGTTTGGGGATCCAATAAAGTCTAATTATTGTGGTTCCCTCACCCTGTGTTGTCTGAGTAGTGTTACGCCCACGGTTAAGGAGGCCGGCGTTCAGTTGGGATGAGCCCTGGGCCACGCTGTCTTTCTAAAGGCGGCGGGTTTTAGTGGACGAGAGCACCCACTGAGCCCCGTGTCTCCACAGATGTCACATCATGTAATCTATCCCAGACATGGAGACTGGTCTGAAACCCCCTCAGAGGCTGGATGTCACGTCATGTAATCTATCCCAGACATGGAGACTGGTCTGAAACTCCCTCAGAGGCTGGATGTCACATCATGTAATCTATCCCAGACATGGAGACTGGTCTGAAATCCCCTCAGAGGCTGGATGTCACGTCATGTAATCTATCCCAGACATGGAGACTGGTCTGAAACCCCCTCAGAGGCTGGATGTTACGTCATGTAATCTATCCCAGACATGGAGACTGGTCTGAAACCCCCTCAGAGGCTGGATGTCACGTCATGTAATCTATCCCAGACATGGAGACTGGTCTGAAACCCCCTCAGAGGCTGGATGTCACGTCATGTAATCTATCCCAGACATGGAGACTGGTCTGAAACTCCCTCAGAGGCTGGATGTCACATCATGTAATCTATCCCAGACATGGAGACTGGTCTGAAACCCCCTCAGAGGCTGGATGTCACATCATGTAATCTATCCCAGACATGGAGACTGGTCTGAAACCCCCTCAGAGGCTGGATGTCACGTCATGTAATCTATCCCAGACATGGAGACTGGTCTGAAACTCCCTCAGAGGCTGGATGTCACATCGTGTAATCTATCCCAGACATGGAGACTGGTCTGAAACTCCCTCAGAGGCTGGATGTCACATCATGTAATCTATCCCAGACATGGAGACTGGTCTGAAACCCCCTCAGAGGCTGGATGTCACGTCATGTAATCTATCCCAGACATGGAGACTGGTCTGAAACTCCCTCAGAGGCTGGATGTCACATCGTGTAATCTATCCCAGACATGGAGACTGGTCTGAAACCCCCTCAGAGGCTGGATGTCACGTCATGTAATCTATCCCAGACATGGAGACTGGTCTGAAACCCCCTCAGAGGCTGGATGTCACGTCATATAATCTATCCCAGACATGGAGACTGGTCTGAAACTCCCTCAGAGGCTGGATGTCACGTCATGTAATCTATCCCAGACATGGAGACTGGTCTGAAACCCCCTCAGAGACTGGATGTCACGTCATGTAATCTATCCCAGACATGGAGACTGGTCTGAAACCCCCTCAGAGGCTGGATGTCACATCATGTAATCTATCCCAGACATGGAGACTGGTCTGAAACCCCCTCAGAGGCTGGATGTCACGTCATGTAATCTATCCCAGACATGGAGACTGGTCTGAAACCCCCTCAGAGGCTGGATGTTACGTCATGTAATCTATCCCAGACATGGAGACTGGTCTGAAACCCCCTCAGAGGCTGGATGTCACGTCATGTAATCTATCCCAGACATGGAGACTGGTCTGAAACCCCCTCAGAGGCTGGATGTTACGTCATGTAATCTATCCCAGACATGGAGGCTGGTCTGAAAGCCCCTCAGAGGCCGGATGTCACGTCATGTAATCTATCCCAGACATGGAGACTGGTCTGAAAGCCCCTCAGAGGCTGGATGTCACGTCATGTAATCTATCCCAGACATGGAGACTGGTCTGAAAGCCCCTCAGAGGCTGGATGTCACGTCATGTCATCTATCCCAGACATGGAGACTGGTCTGAAAGCCCCTCAGAGGCTGGATGTCACATCATGTAATCTATCCCAGACATGGAGACTGGTCTGAAACCCCCTCAGAGGCTGGATGTCACGTCATGTAATCTATCCCAGACATGGAGACTGGTCTGAAACCCCCCCAGAGGCTGGTTGTCACGTCATGTAATCTATCCCAGACATGGAGACTGGTCTGAAAGCCCCTCAGAGGCTGGATGTCACGTCATGTCATCTATCCCAGACATGGAGACTGGTCTGAAACCCCCTCAGAGACTGGATGTCACATCATGTAATCTATCCCAGACATGAAAACTGGTCTGAAAGCCCCTCAGAGGCCGGTTGTCACATCATGTAATCTATCCCAGACATGGAGACTGGTCTGAAACCCCCTCAGAGGCTGGATGTCACGTCATGTCATCTATCCCAGACATGGAGACTGGTCTGAAACCCCTCTCAGAGGCCGGTTGTCACGTCATGTCATCTATCCCAGACATGAAAACTGGTCTGAAACCCCTCTCAGAGGCCGGTTGTCACGTCATGTCATCTATCCCAGACATGAAAACTGGTCTGAAACCCCCTCAGAGGCTGGATGTCACATCATGTAATCTATCCCAGACATGGAGACTGGTCTGAAAGCCCCTCAGAGGCTGGATGTCACATCATGTAATCTATCCCAGACATGGAGACTGGTCTGAAACCCCCTCAGAGGCTGGATGTCACGTCATGTAATCTATCCCAGACATGGAGACTGGTCTGAAACCCCCTCAGAGGCTGGTTGTCACGTCATGTAATCTATCCCAGACATGGAGACTGGTCTGAAAGCCCCTCAGAGGCTGGATGTCACGTCATGTAATCTATCCCAGACATGGAGACTGGTCTGAAACCCCCTCAGAGGCTGGATGTCACGTCATGTAATCTATCCCAGACATGGAGACTGGTCTGAAATCCCCTCAGAGGCTGGATGTCACATCATGTAATCTATCCCAGACATGAAAACTGGTCTGAAACCCCCTCAGAGGCTGGATGTCACATCATGTAATCTATCCCAGACATGGAGACTGGTCTGAAACCCCCTCAGAGGCTGGATGTCACGTCATGTAATCTATCCCAGACATGGAGACTGGTCTGAAACCCCCTCAGAGGCTGGATGTCACATCATGTAATCTATCCCAGACATGGAGACTGGTCTGAAACCCCCTCAGAGGCTGGATGTCACATCATGTAATCTATCCCAGACATGGAGACTGGTCTGAAACCCCCTCAGAGACTGGATGTCACATCATGTAATCTATCCCAGACATGGAGACTGGTCTGAAACCCCCTCAGAGGCTGGATGTCACGTCATGTAATCTATCCCAGACATGGAGACTGGTCTGAAACCCCCTCAGAAGCTGGATGTCACATCATGTAATCTATCCCAGACATGGAGACTGGTCTGAAACCCCCTCAGAGACTGGATGTCACATCATGTAATCTATCCCAGACATGGAGACTGGTCTGAAACCCCCTCAGAGGCGGGATGTCACGTCATGTAATTTATCCCAGACATGGAGACTGGTCTGAAAGCCCCTCAGAGGCCGGATGTCACGTCATGTAATCTATCCCAGACATGGAGACTGGTCTGAAAGCCCCTCAGAGGCTGGATGTCACGTCATGTAATCTATCCCAGACATGGAGACTGGTCTGAAAGCCCCTCAGAGGCTGGATGTCACGTCATGTCATCTATCCCAGACATGGAGACTGGTCTGAAAGCCCCTCAGAGGCCGGTTGTCACGTCATGTAATCTATCCCAGACATGGAGACTGGTCTGAAACCCCCTCAGAGGCCGGTTGTCACATCATGTAATCTATCCCAGACATGGAGACTGGTCTGAAAGCCCCTCAGAGGCCGGTTGTCACATCATGTAATCTATCCCAGACATGGAGACTGGTCTGAAACCCCCTCAGAGACTGGATGTCACGTCATGGAATCTATCCCAGACATGGAGACTGGTCTGAAACCCCCTCAGAGGCTGGATGTCACGTCATGTAATCTATCCCAGACATGGAGACTGGTCTGAAAGCCCCTCAGAGGCCGGATGTCACGTCATGTAATCTATCCCAGACATGGAGACTGGTCTGAAAGCCCCTCAGAGGCTGGATGTCACGTCATTTAATCTATCCCAGACATGGAGACTGGTCTGAAAGCCCCTCAGAGGCTGGATGTCACGTCATGTAATCTATCCCAGACATGGAGACTGGTCTGAAACCCCCTCAGAGGCTGGATGTCACGTCATGTCATCTATCCCAGACATGGAGACTGGTCTGAAAGCCCCTCAGAGGCTGGATGTCACGTCATGTAATCTATCCCAGACATGGAGACTGGTCTGAAAGCCCCTCAGAGGCTGGATGTCACGTCATGTCATCTATCCCAGACATGGAGACTGGTCTGAAACTCCCTCAGAGGCTGGATGTCACATCATGTAATCTATCCCAGACATGGAGACTGGTCTGAAAGCCCCTCAGAGGCTGGATGTCACATCATGTAATCTATCCCAGACATGGAGACTGGTCTGAAACCCCCTCAGAGGCTGGATGTCACATCATGTAATCTATCCCAGACATGGAGACTGGTCTGAAACCCCTCAGAGGCTGGATGTCACGTCATGTAATCAATCCCAGACATGGAGACTGGTCTGAAACCCCCTCAGAGGCTGGATGTCACATCATGTAATCTATCCCAGACATGAAAACTGGTCTGAAACCCCCTCAGAGGCTGGATGTCACATCATGTAATCTATCCCAGACATGGAGACTGGTCTGAAACCCCCTCAGAGGCTGGATGTCACATCATGTAATCTATCCCAGACATGGAAACTGGTCTGAAATCCCCTCAGAGGCTGGATGTCACATCATGTAATCTATCCCAGACATGAAAACTGGTCTGAAACCCCCTCAGAGGCTGGATGTCACATCATGTAATCTATCCCAGACATGGAGACTGGTCTGAAACCCCCTCAGAGGCTGGATGTCACGTCATGTAATCTATCCCAGACATGGAGACTGGTCTGAAACCCCCTCAGAGGCTGGATGTCACATCATGTAATCTATCCCAGACATGGAGACTGGTCTGAAACCCCCTCAGAGGCTGGATGTCACATCATGTAATCTATCCCAGACATGGAGACTGGTCTAAAACCCCCTCAGAGACTGGATGTCACATCATGTAATCTATCCCAGACATGGAGACTGGTCTGAAACCCCCTCAGAGGCTGGATGTCACGTCATGTAATCTATCCCAGACATGGATACTGGTCTGAAACCCCCTCAGAGGCTGGATGTCACATCATGTAATCTATCCCAGACATGGAGACTGGTCTGAAACCCCCTCAGAGACTGGATGTCACATCATGTAATCTATCCCAGACATGGAGACTGGTCTGAAAGCCCCTCAGAGGCTGGATGTCACGTCATGTAATCTATCCCAGACATGGAGACTGGTCTGAAAGCCCCTCAGAGGCTGGATGTCACGTCATGTCATCTATCCCAGACATGGAGACTGGTCTGAAAGCCCCTCAGAGGCTGGATGTCACATCATGTAATCTATCCCAGACATGGAGACTGGTCTGAAACCCCCTCAGAGGCTGGATGTCACGTCATGTAATCTATCCCAGACATGGAGACTGGTCTGAAACCCCCTCAGAGGCTGGTTGTCACGTCATGTAATCTATCCCAGACATGGAGACTGGTCTGAAAGCCCCTCAGAGGCTGGATGTCACGTCATGTCATCTATCCCAGACATGGAGACTGGTCTGAAAGCCCCTCAGAGGCTGGATGTCACATCATGTAATCTATCCCAGACATGGAGACTGGTCTGAAACCCCCTCAGAGGCTGGATGTCACGTCATGTAATCTATCCCAGACATGGAGACTGGTCTGAAACCCCCTCAGAGGCTGGATGTCACGTCATGTAATCTATCCCAGACATGGAGACTGGTCTGAAACCCCCTCAGAGGCTGGTTGTCACGTCATGTAATCTATCCCAGACATGGAGACTGGTCTGAAAGCCCCTCAGAGGCTGGATGTCACGTCATGTCATCTATCCCAGACATGGAGACTGGTCTGAAACCCCCTCAGAGACTGGATGTCACATCATGTAATCTATCCCAGACATGAAAACTGGTCTGAAAGCCCCTCAGAGGCCGGTTGTCACATCATGTAATCTATCCCAGACATGGAGACTGGTCTGAAACCCCCTCAGAGGCTGGATGTCACGTCATGTCATCTATCCCAGACATGGAGACTGGTCTGAAACCCCTCTCAGAGGCCGGTTGTCACGTCATGTCATCTATCCCAGACATGAAAACTGGTCTGAAACCCCTCTCAGAGGCCGGTTGTCACGTCATGTCATCTATACCAGACATGAAAACTGGTCTGAAACCCCCTCAGAGGCTGGATGTCACATCATGTAATCTATCCCAGACATGGAGACTGGTCTGAAACCCCCTCAGAGGCTGGATGTCACGTCATGTAATCTATCCCAGACATGGAGACTGGTCTGAAACTCCCTCAGAGGCTGGATGTCACATCATGTAATCTATCCCAGACATGGAGACTGGTCTGAAACCCCCTCAGAGGCTGGATGTCACGTCATGTAATCTATCCCAGACATGGAGACTGGTCTGAAATCCCCTCAGAGGCTGGATGTCACATCATGTAATCTATCCCAGACATGGAGACTGGTCTGAAACCCCCTCAGAGACTGGATGTCACATCATGTAATCTATCCCAGACATGGAGGCTGGTCTGAAACCCCCTCAGAGGCTGGATGTCACATCATGTAATCTATCCCAGACATGGAGACTGATCTGAAACCCCTCTCAGAGGCTGGTTGTCACGTCATGTCATCTATCCCAGACATGAAAACTGGTCTGAAACCCCCTCAGAGGCCGGTTGTCAAGTCATGTAATCTATCCCAGACATGGAGACTGGTCTTAAACCCCCTCAGAGGCTGGATGTCACATCATGTAATCTATCCCAGACAAGGAGACTGGTCTGAAACCCCCTCAGAGGCTGGATGTCACGTCATGTAATCTATCCCAGACATGGAGACTGGTCTGAAATCCCCTCAGAGGCTGGATGTCACATCATGTAATCTATCCCAGACATGGAGACTGGTCTGAAACCCCCTCAGAGACTGGATGTCACATCATGTAATCTATCCCAGACATGGAGGCTGGTCTGAAACCCCCTCAGAGGCTGGATGTCACATCATGTAATCTATCCCAGACATGGAGACTGATCTGAAACCCATCTCAGAGGCTGGTTGTCACGTCATGTCATCTATCCCAGACATGAAAACTGGTCTGAAACCCCCTCAGAGGCCGGTTGTCAAGTCATGTAATCTATCCCAGACATGGAGACTGGTCTTAAACCCCCTCAGAGGCTGGATGTCACATCATGTAATCTATCCCAGACATGGAGGCTGGTCTGAAACCCCCTCAGAGGCTGGATGTCACATCATGTAATCTATCCCAGACATGGAGACTGATCTGAAACCCCTCTCAGAGGCTGGTTGTCACGTCATGTCATCTATCCCAGACATGAAAACTGGTCTGAAACCCTATCAGAGGCCGGTTGTCAAGTCATGTAATCTATCCCAGACATGGAGACTGGTCTTACACCCCCTCAGAGGCTGGATGTCACATCATGTAATCTATCCCAGACAAGGAGACTGGTCTGAAACCCCCTCAGAGACTGGATGTCACATCATGTAATCTATCCCAGACATGAAAACTGGTCTGAAACCCCCTCAGAGGCTGGATGTCACATCATGTAGTCTATCCCAGACATGAAAACTGGTCTGAAACTCCCTCAGAGACTGGATATCACATCATGTAATCTATCCCAGACATGGAGACTGGTCTGAAACCCCCTCAGAGGCTGGATGTCACGTCATGTAATCTATCCCAGACATGGAGATTGGTCTGAAACCCCCTCAGAGGCTGGATGTCACATCATGTAATCTATCCCAGACATGGAGACTGGTCTGAAACCCCCTCAGAGGCTGGATGTCACGTCATGTCATCTATCCCAGACATGGAGACTGGTCTGAAACCCCTCTCAGAGGCTGGTTGTCACGTCATGTAATCTATCCCAGACATGGAGACTGGTCTGAAACCCCCTCAGAGGCTGGATGTCACGTCATGTAATCTATCCCAGACATGGAGACTGGTCTGAAACTCCCTCAGAGGCTGGATGTCACATCATGTAATCTATCCCAGACATGGAGACTGGTCTGAAACCCCCTCAGAGACTGGATGTCACATCATGTAATCTAGCCCAGACATGGAGACTGGTCTGAAACCCCCTCAGAGGCTGGACGTCACGTCATGTAATCTATCCCAGACATGGAGACTGGTCTGAAACCCCCTCAGAGGCTGGATGTTGTGACGACATGGACTCTCATGGGTTAAAGTTTCTTAAAATCCAGCCAGACAGCATGATAGATTGTCTATAGACGGGGGAGAAGTCCCTTATTGTTTTTACAAGACTCTTGTTGACTCAATGTAATTGTGTTGGCCACTGAAAGCCAGACGTATTGTTCTCCAGACTTTTCCAGTAACCATTGTATTGTAGTTGTGTATTGCTAATGTGATTACCTTAGTAGCCATTGTCTAGTCGGTGACTCCCAGATTACATGTACACCCTCAGTCTTTCTGTAGACATCATTTGGATGAACATTGTCCATGCAGCTTGAAATTCCTCCAATGGGAGAAGCAATCTTGTCCAACCAATCCGATGAGGACGCAGTGTATCCAAGTGGAAGGCTGTGGCTATAAAAAGGGACTTCTTTAAGCCACCAGGGTGGATGAAGGTTGATGGATGCTGATGGATCCAGTCTAAGCTCTTTGGAGCTGACTAGAGGATCAGGATATCTTATGGCTTCAATCTAGGGACCCCGGTTCCGGTTGGAGACCATATCCACAGCCTAGGGATTTCGACTCCGGCTGCCAGGATTGTAACATCAAACCAGGACTACCTAAGGAGGACATTCAGGTTGGGACAGTTCAGTCACCTGTTACAGACTTTGCAGACCTCACACAGCTTCCTGAATCTGGCATTATTCCTTTCTCGGTGGGTGCCCGCCAAAAGCGGGGTGCTGCTGGACTGGAGTAAGCGGCCCTGGAAGCTCTGAGGCATGGACATTCTAAATCCCTGATGAGCCAGCGGAAGGGTGAGACTCTGTTGCCTGTTACATTTGTGTGTTTTGCTGGTTATGTGTTATGTGCCGTTAATTGTTTGGGGATCCAATAAAGTCTAATTATTGTGGTTCCCTCACCCTGTGTTGTCTGAGTAGTGTTACGCCCACGGTTAAGGAGGCCGGCGTTCAGTTGGGATGAGCCCTGGGCCACGCTGTCTTTCTAAAGGCGGCGGGTTTTAGTGGACGAGGGCACCCACTGAGCCCCGTGTCTCCACAGATGTCACATCATGTAATCTATCCCAGACATGGAGACTGGTCTGAAACCCCCTCAGAGGCTGGATGTCACGTCATGTAATCTATCCCAGACATGGAGACTGGTCTGAAACTCCCTCAGAGGCTGGATGTCACATCATGTAATCTATCCCAGACATGGAGACTGGTCTGAAATCCCCTCAGAGGCTGGATGTCACGTCATGTAATCTATCCCAGACATGGAGACTGGTCTGAAACCCCCTCAGAGGCTGGATGTTACGTCATGTAATCTATCCCAGACATGGAGACTGGTCTGAAACCCCCTCAGAGGCTGGATGTCACGTCATGTAATCTATCCCAGACATGGAGACTGGTCTGAAACCCCCTCAGAGGCTGGATGTCACGTCATGTAATCTATCCCAGACATGGAGACTGGTCTGAAACCCCCTCAGAGGCTGGATGTCACATCATGTAATCTATCCCAGACATGGAGACTGGTCTGAAACCCCCTCAGAGGCTGGATGTCACATCATGTAATCTATCCCAGACATGGAGACTGGTCTGAAACCCCCTCAGAGGCTGGATGTCACGTCATGTAATCTATCCCAGACATGGAGACTGGTCTGAAACTCCCTCAGAGGCTGGATGTCACATCGTGTAATCTATCCCAGACATGGAGACTGGTCTGAAACCCCCTCAGAGGCTGGATGTCACATCATGTAATCTATCCCAGACATGGAGACTGGTCTGAAACCCCCTCAGAGGCTGGATGTCACGTCATGTAATCTATCCCAGACATGGAGACTGGTCTGAAACTCCCTCAGAGGCTGGATGTCACATCGTGTAATCTATCCCAGACATGGAGACTGGTCTGAAACCCCCTCAGAGGCTGGATGTCACGTCATGTAATCTATCCCAGACATGGAGACTGGTCTGAAACCCCCTCAGAGGCCGGTTGTCACATCATGTAATCTATCCCAGACATGGAGACTGGTCTGAAAGCCCCTCAGAGGCCGGTTGTCACATCATGTAATCTATCCCAGACATGGAGACTGGTCTGAAACCCCCTCAGAGACTGGATGTCACGTCATGTAATCTATCCCAGACATGGAGACTGGTCTGAAACCCCCTCAGAGGCTGGATGTCACGTCATGTAATCTATCCCAGACATGGAGACTGGTCTGAAAGCCCCTCAGAGGCCGGATGTCACGTCATGTAATCTATCCCAGACATGGAGACTGGTCTGAAAGCCCCTCAGAAGCTGGATGTCACGTCATTTAATCTATCCCAGACATGGAGACTGGTCTAAAAGCCCCTCAGAGGCTGGATGTCACGTCATGTAATCTATCCCAGACATGGAGACTGGTCTGAAACCCCCTCAGAGGCTGGATGTCACGTCATGTCATCTATCCCAGACATGGAGACTGGTCTGAAAGCCCCTCAGAGGCTGGATGTCACGTCATGTAATCTATCCCAGACATGGAGACTGGTCTGAAAGCCCCTCAGAGGCTGGATGTCACGTCATGTCATCTATCCCAGACATGGAGACTGGTCTGAAACTCCCTCAGAGGCTGGATGTCACATCATGTAATCTATCCCAGACATGGAGACTGGTCTGAAAGCCCCTCAGAGGCTGGATGTCACATCATGTAATCTATCCCAGACATGGAGACTGGTCTGAAACCCCCTCAGAGGCTGGATGTCACATCATGTAATCTATCCCAGACATGGAGACTGGTCTGAAACCCCTCAGAGGCTGGATGTCACGTCATGTAATCTATCCCAGACATGGAGACTGGTCTGAAACCCCCTCAGAGGCTGGATGTCACATCATGTAATCTATCCCAGACATGAAAACTGGTCTGAAACCCCCTCAGAGGCTGGATGTCACATCATGTAATCTATCCCAGACATGGAGACTGGTCTGAAACCCCCTCAGAGGCTGGATGTCACATCATGTAATCTATCCCAGACATGGAAACTGGTCTGAAATCCCCTCAGAGGCTGGATGTCACATCATGTAATCTATCCCAGACATGAAAACTGGTCTGAAACCCCCTCAGAGGCTGGATGTCACATCATGTAATCTATCCCAGACATGGAGACTGGTCTGAAACCCCCTCAGAGGCTGGATGTCACGTCATGTAATCTATCCCAGACATGGAGACTGGTCTGAAACCCCCTCAGAGGCTGGATGTCACATCATGTAATCTATCCCAGACATGGAGACTGGTCTGAAACCCCCTCAGAGGCTGGATGTCACATCATGTAATCTATCCCAGACATGGAGACTGGTCTAAAACCCCCTCAGAGACTGGATGTCACATCATGTAATCTATCCCAGACATGGAGACTGGTCTGAAACCCCCTCAGAGGCTGGATGTCACGTCATGTAATCTATCCCAGACATGGATACTGGTCTGAAACCCCCTCAGAGGCTGGATGTCACATCATGTAATCTATCCCAGACATGGAGACTGGTCTGAAAGCCCCTCAGAGGCCGGATGTCACGTCATGTAATCTATCCCAGACATGGAGACTGGTCTGAAAGCCCCTCAGAGGCTGGATGTCACGTCATGTAATCTATCCCAGACATGGAGACTGGTCTGAAAGAACCTCAGAGGCTGGATGTCACGTCATGTCATCTATCCCAGACATGGAGACTGGTCTGAAAGCCCCTCAGAGGCTGGATGTCACATCATGTAATCTATCCCAGACATGGAGACTGGTCTGAAACCCCCTCAGAGGCTGGATGTCACGTCATGTAATCTATCCCAGACATGGAGACTGGTCTGAAACCCCCTCAGAGGCTGGTTGTCACGTCATGTAATCTATCCCAGACATGGAGACTGGTCTGAAAGCCCCTCAGAGGCTGGATGTCACGTCATGTAATCTATCCCAGACATGGAGACTGGTCTGAAAGCCCCTCAGAGGCTGGATGTCACATCATGTAATCTATCCCAGACATGGAGACTGGTCTGAAACCCCCTCAGAGGCTGGATGTCACGTCATGTAATCTATCCCAGACATGGAGACTGGTCTGAAACCCCCTCAGAGGCTGGTTGTCACGTCATGTAATCTATCCCAGACATGGAGACTGGTCTGAAAGCCCCTCAGAGGCTGGATGTCACGTCATGTCATCTATCCCAGACATGGAGACTGGTCTGAAACCCCCTCAGAGACTGGATGTCACATCATGTAATCTATCCCAGACATGAAAACTGGTCTGAAAGCCCCTCAGAGGCCGGTTGTCACATCATGTAATCTATCCCAGACATGGAGACTGGTCTGAAACCCCCTCAGAGGCTGGATGTCACGTCATGTCATCTATCCCAGACATGGAGACTGGTGTGAAACCCCTCTCAGAGGCCGGTTGTCACGTCATGTCATCTATCCCAGACATGAAAACTGGTCTGAAACCCCTCTCAGAGGCCGGTTGTCACGTCATGTCATCTATCCCAGACATGAAAACTGGTCTGAAACCCCCTCAGAGGCTGGATGTCACATCATGTAATCTATCCCAGACATGGAGACTGGTCTGAAACCCCCTCAGAGGCTGGATGTCACGTCATGTAATCTATCCCAGACATGGAGACTGGTATGAAACTCCCTCAGAGGCTGGATGTCACATCATGTAATCTATCCCAGACATGGAGACTGGTCTGAAACCCCCTCAGAGGCTGGATGTCACGTCATGTAATCTATCCCAGACATGGAGACTGGTCTGAAATCCCCTCAGAGGCTGGATGTCACATCATGTAATCTATCCCAGACATGGAGACTGGTCTGAAACCCCCTCAGAGACTGGATGTCACATCATGTAATCTATCCCAGACATGGAGGCTGGTCTGAAACCCCCTCAGAGGCTGGATGTCACATCATGTAATCTATCCCAGACATGGAGACTGATCTGAAACCCCTCTCAGAGGCTGGTTGTCACGTCATGTCATCTATCCCAGACATGAAAACTGGTCTGAAACCCCCTCAGAGGCCGGTTGTCAAGTCATGTAATCTATCCCAGACTTGGAGACTGGTCTTAAACCCCCTCAGAGGCTGGATGTCACATCATGTAATCTATCCCAGACAAGGAGACTGGTCTGAAACCCCCTCAGAGGCTGGATGTCACGTCATGTAATCTATCCCAGACATGGAGACTGGTCTGAAATCCCCTCAGAGGCTGGATGTCACATCATGTAATCTATCCCAGACATGGAGACTGGTCTGAAACCCCCTCAGAGACTGGATGTCACATCATGTAATCTATCCCAGACATGGAGGCTGGTCTGAAACCCCCTCAGAGGCTGGATGTCACATCATGTAATCTATCCCAGACATGGAGACTGATCTGAAACCCCTCTCAGAGGCTGGTTGTCACGTCATGTCATCTATCCCAGACATGAAAACTGGTCTGAAACCCCCTCAGAGGCCGGTTGTCAAGTCATGTAATCTATCCCAGACATGGAGACTGGTCTTAAACCCCCTCAGAGGCTGGATGTCACATCATGTAATCTATCCCAGACATGGAGGCTGGTCTGAAACCCCCTCAGAGGCTGGATGTCACATCATGTAATCTATCCCAGACATGGAGACTGATCTGAAACCCCTCTCAGAGGCTGGTTGTCACGTCATGTCATCTATCCCAGACATGAAAACTGGTCTGAAACCCCCTCAGAGGCCGGTTGTCAAGTCATGTAATCTATCCCAGACATGGAGACTGGTCTTAAACCCCCTCAGAGGCTGGATGTCACATCATGTAATCTATCCCAGACAAGGAGACTGGTCTGAAACCCCCTCAGAGACTGGATGTCACATCATGTAATCTATCCCAGACATGAAAACTGGTCTGAAACCCCCTCAGAGGCTGGATGTCACATCATGTAGTCTATCCCAGACATGAAAACTGGTCTGAAACTCCCTCAGAGACTGGATATCACATCATGTAATCTATCCCAGGCATGGAGACTGGTCTGAAACCCCCTCAGAGGCTGGATGTCACGTCATGTAATCTATCCCAGACATGGAGATTGGTCTGAAACCCCCTCAGAGGCTGGATGTCACATCATGTAATCTATCCCAGACATGGAGACTGGTCTGAAACCCCCTCAGAGGCTGGATGTCACGTCATGTCATCTATCCCAGACATGGAGACTGGTCTGAAACCCCTCTCAGAGGCTGGTTGTCACGTCATGTAATCTATCCCAGACATGGAGACTGGTCTGAAACCCCCTCAGAGGCTGGATGTCACGTCATGTAATCTATCCCAGACATGGAGACTGGTCTGAAACTCCCTCAGAGGCTGGATGTCACATCATGTAATCTATCCCAGACATGGAGACTGGTCTGAAACCCCCTCAGAGACTGGATGTCACATCATGTAATCTAGCCCAGACATGGAGACTGGTCTGAAACCCCCTCAGAGGCTGGATGTCACGTCATGTAATCTATCCCAGACATGGAGACTGGTCTGAAACCCCCTCAGAGGCTGGATGTTGTGACGACATGGACTCTCATGGGTTAAAGTTTCTTAAAATCCAGCCAGACAGCATGATAGATTGTCTATAGACGGGGGAGAAGTCCCTTATTGTTTTTACAAGACTCTTGTTGACTCAATGTAATTGTGTTGGCCACTGAAAGCCAGACGTATTGTTCTCCAGACTTTTCCAGTAACCATTGTATTGTAGTTGTGTATTGCTAATGTGATTACCTTAGTAGCCATTGTCTAGTCGGTGACTCCCAGATTACATGTACACCCTCAGTCTTTCTGTAGACATCATTTGGATGAACATTGTCCATGCAGCTTGAAATTCCTCCAATGGGAGAAGCAATCTTGTCCAACCAATCCGATGAGGACGCAGTGTATCCAAGTGGAAGGCTGTGGCTATAAAAAGGGACTTCTTTAAGCCACCAGGGTGGATGAAGGTTGATGGATGCTGATGGATCCAGTCTAAGCTCTTTGGAGCTGACTAGAGGATCAGGATATCTTATGGCTTCAATCTAGGGACCCCGGTTCCGGTTGGAGACCATATCCACAGCCTAGGGATTTCGACTCCGGCTGCCAGGATTGTAACATCAAACCAGGACTACCTAAGGAGGACATTCAGGTTGGGACAGTTCAGTCACCTGTTACAGACTTTGCAGACCTCACACAGCTTCCTGAATCTGGCATTATTCCTTTCTCGGTGGGTGCCCGCCAAAAGCGGGGTGCTGCTGGACTGGAGTAAGCGGCCCTGGAAGCTCTGAGGCATGGACATTCTAAATCCCTGATGAGCCAGCGGAAGGGTGAGACTCTGTTGCCTGTTACATTTGTGTGTTTTGCTGGTTATGTGTTATGTGCCGTTAATTGTTTGGGGATCCAATAAAGTCTAATTATTGTGGTTCCCTCACCCTGTGTTGTCTGAGTAGTGTTACGCCCACGGTTAAGGAGGCCGGCGTTCAGTTGGGATGAGCCCTGGGCCACGCTGTCTTTCTAAAGGCGGCGGGTTTTAGTGGACGAGAGCACCCACTGAGCCCCGTGTCTCCACAGATGTCACATCATGTAATCTATCCCAGACATGGAGACTGGTCTGAAACCCCCTCAGAGGCTGGATGTCACGTCATGTAATCTATCCCAGACATGGAGACTGGTCTGAAACTCCCTCAGAGGCTGGATGTCACATCATGTAATCTATCCCAGACATGGAGACTGGTCTGAAATCCCCTCAGAGGCTGGATGTCACGTCATGTAATCTATCCCAGACATGGAGACTGGTCTGAAACCCCCTCAGAGGCTGGATGTTACGTCATGTAATCTATCCCAGACATGGAGACTGGTCTGAAATCCCCTCAGAGGCTGGATGTCACGTCATGTAATCTATCCCAGACATGGAGACTGGTCTGAAACCCCCTCAGAGGCTGGATGTCACGTCATGTAATCTATCCCAGACATGGAGACTGGTCTGAAACTCCCTCAGAGGCTGGATGTCACATCATGTAATCTATCCCAGACATGGAGACTGGTCTGAAACCCCCTCAGAGGCTGGATGTCACATCATGTAATCTATCCCAGACATGGAGACTGGTCTGAAACCCCCTCAGAGGCTGGATGTCACGTCATGTAATCTATCCCAGACATGGAGACTGGTCTGAAACTCCCTCAGAGGCTGGATGTCACATCGTGTAATCTATCCCAGACATGGAGACTGGTCTGAAACTCCCTCAGAGGCTGGATGTCACATCATGTAATCTATCCCAGACATGGAGACTGGTCTGAAACCCCCTCAGAGGCTGGATGTCACGTCATGTAATCTATCCCAGACATGGAGACTGGTCTGAAACTCCCTCAGAGGCTGGATGTCACATCGTGTAATCTATCCCAGACATGGAGACTGGTCTGAAACCCCCTCAGAGGCTGGATGTCACGTCATGTAATCTATCCCAGACATGGAGACTGGTCTGAAACCCCCTCAGAGGCTGGATGTCACGTCATATAATCTATCCCAGACATGGAGACTGGTCTGAAACTCCCTCAGAGGCTGGATGTCACATCATGTAATCTATCCCAGACATGGAGACTGGTCTGAAATCCCCTCAGAGGCTGGATGTCACGTCATGTAATCTATCCCAGACATGGAGACTGGTCTGAAACCCCCTCAGAGGCTGGATGTCACGTCATGTAATCTATCCCAGACATGGAGACTGGTCTGAAACTCCCTCAGAGGCTGGATGTCACATCATGTAATCTATCCCAGACATGGAGACTGGTCTGAAATCCCCTCAGAGGCTGGATGTCACGTCATGTAATCTATCCCAGACATGGAGACTGGTCTGAAACCCCCTCAGAGGCTGGATGTTACGTCATGTAATCTATCCCAGACATGGAGACTGGTCTGATATCCCCTCAGAGGCTGGATGTCACGTCATGTAATCTATCCCAGACATGGAGACTGGTCTGAAACCCCCTCAGAGGCTGGATGTCACGTCATGTAATCTATCCCAGACATGGAGACTGGTCTGAAACTCCCTCAGAGGCTGGATGTCACATCATGTAATCTATCCCAGACATGGAGACTGGTCTGAAACCCCCTCAGAGGCTGGATGTCACATCATGTAATCTATCCCAGACATGGAGACTGGTCTGAAACCCCCTCAGAGGCTGGATGTCACGTCATGTAATCTATCCCAGACATGGAGACTGGTCTGAAACTCCCTCAGAGGCTGGATGTCACATCGTGTAATCTATCCCAGACATGGAGACTGGTCTGAAACTCCCTCAGAGGCTGGATGTCACATCATGTAATCTATCCCAGACATGGAGACTGGTCTGAAACCCCCTCAGAGGCTGGATGTCACGTCATGTAATCTATCCCAGACATGGAGACTGGTCTGAAACTCCCTCAGAGGCTGGATGTCACATCGTGTAATCTATCCCAGACATGGAGACTGGTCTGAAACCCCCTCAGAGGCTGGATGTCACGTCATGTAATCTATCCCAGACATGGAGACTGGTCTGAAACCCCCTCAGAGGCTGGATGTCACGTCATATAATCTATCCCAGACATGGAGACTGGTCTGAAACTCCCTCAGAGGCTGGATGTCACGTCATGTAATCTATCCCAGACATGGAGACTGGTCTGAAACCCCCTCAGAGACTGGATGTCACGTCATGTAATCTATCCCAGACATGGAGACTGGTCTGAAACCCCCTCAGAGGCTGGATGTCACATCATGTAATCTATCCCAGACATGGAGACTGGTCTGAAACCCCCTCAGAGGCTGGATGTCACGTCATGTAATCTATCCCAGACATGGAGACTGGTCTGAAACCCCCTCAGAGGCTGGATGTTACGTCATGTAATCTATCCCAGACATGGAGACTGGTCTGAAACCCCCTCAGAGGCTGGATGTCACGTCATGTAATCTATCCCAGACATGGAGACTGGTCTGAAACCCCCTCAGAGGCTGGATGTCACGTCATGTAATCTATCCCAGACATGGAGGCTGGTCTGAAAGCCCCTCAGAGGCCGGATGTCACGTCATGTAATCTATCCCAGACATGGAGACTGGTCTGAAAGCCCCTCAGAGGCTGGATGTCACGTCATGTAATCTATCCCAGACATGGAGACTGGTCTGAAAGCCCCTCAGAGGCTGGATGTCACGTCATGTCATCTATCCCAGACATGGAGACTGGTCTGAAAGCCCCTCAGAGGCTGGATGTCACATCATGTAATCTATCCCAGACATGGAGACTGGTCTGAAACCCCCTCAGAGGCTGGATGTCACGTCATGTAATCTATCCCAGACATGGAGACTGGTCTGAAACCCCCTCAGAGGCTGGATGTCACGTCATTTAATCTATCCCAGACATGGAGACTGGTCTGAAACCCCCCCAGAGGCTGGTTGTCACGTCATGTAATCTATCCCAGACATGGAGACTGGTCTGAAAGCCCCTCAGAGGCTGGATGTCACGTCATGTCATCTATCCCAGACATGGAGACTGGTCTGAAACCCCCTCAGAGACTGGATGTCACATCATGTAATCTATCCCAGACATGAAAACTGGTCTGAAAGCCCCTCAGAGGCCGGTTGTCACATCATGTAATCTATCCCAGACATGGAGACTGGTCTGAAACCCCCTCAGAGGCTGGATGTCACGTCATGTCATCTATCCCAGACATGGAGACTGGTCTGAAACCCCTCTCAGAGGCCGGTTGTCACGTCATGTCATCTATCCCAGACATGAAAACTGGTCTGAAACCCCTCTCAGAGGCCGGTTGTCACGTCATGTCATCTATCCCAGACATGAAAACTGGTCTGAAACCCCCTCAGAGGCTGGATGTCACATCATGTAATCTATCCCAGACATGGAGACTGGTCTGAAAGCCCCTCAGAGGCTGGATGTCACATCATGTAATCTATCCCAGACATGGAGACTGGTCTGAAACCCCCTCAGAGGCTGGATGTCACGTCATGTAATCTATCCCAGACATGGAGACTGGTCTGAAACCCCCTCAGAGGCTGGTTGTCACGTCATGTAATCTATCCCAGACATGGAGACTGGTCTGAAAGCCCCTCAGAGGCTGGATGTCACGTCATGTAATCTATCCCAGACATGGAGACTGGTCTGAAACCCCCTCAGAGGCTGGATGTCACGTCATGTAATCTATCCCAGACATGGAGACTGGTCTGAAATCCCCTCAGAGGCTGGATGTCACATCATGTAATCTATCCCAGACATGAAAACTGGTCTGAAACCCCCTCAGAGGCTGGATGTCACATCATGTAATCTATCCCAGACATGGAGACTGGTCTGAAACCCCCTCAGAGGCTGGATGTCACGTCATGTAATCTATCCCAGACATGGAGACTGGTCTGAAACCCCCTCAGAGGCTGGATGTCACATCATGTAATCTATCCCAGACATGGAGACTGGTCTGAAACCCCCTCAGAGGCTGGATGTCACATCATGTAATCTATCCCAGACATGGAGACTGGTCTGAAACCCCCTCAGAGACTGGATGTCACATCATGTAATCTATCCCAGACATGGAGACTGGTCTGAAACCCCCTCAGAGGCTGGATGTCACGTCATGTAATCTATCCCAGACATGGAGACTGGTCTGAAACCCCCTCAGAAGCTGGATGTCACATCATGTAATCTATCCCAGACATGGAGACTGGTCTGAAACCCCCTCAGAGACTGGATGTCACATCATGTAATCTATCCCAGACATGGAGACTGGTCTGAAACCCCCTCAGAGGCGGGATGTCACGTCATGTAATTTATCCCAGACATGGAGACTGGTCTGAAAGCCCCTCAGAGGCCGGATGTCACGTCATGTAATCTATCCCAGACATGGAGACTGGTCTGAAAGCCCCTCAGAGGCTGGATGTCACGTCATGTAATCTATCCCAGACATGGAGACTGGTCTGAAAGCCCCTCAGAGGCTGGATGTCACGTCATGTCATCTATCCCAGACATGGAGACTGGTCTGAAAGCCCCTCAGAGGCCGGTTGTCACGTCATGTAATCTATCCCAGACATGGAGACTGGTCTGAAACCCCCTCAGAGGCCGGTTGTCACATCATGTAATCTATCCCAGACATGGAGACTGGTCTGAAAGCCCCTCAGAGGCCGGTTGTCACATCATGTAATCTATCCCAGACATGGAGACTGGTCTGAAACCCCCTCAGAGACTGGATGTCACGTCATGTAATCTATCCCAGACATGGAGACTGGTCTGAAACCCCCTCAGAGGCTGGATGTCACGTCATGTAATCTATCCCAGACATGGAGACTGGTCTGAAAGCCCCTCAGAGGCCGGATGTCACGTCATGTAACCTATCCCAGACATGGAGACTGGTCTGAAAGCCCCTCAGAGGCTGGATGTCACGTCATTTAATCTATCCCAGACATGGAGACTGGTCTGAAAGCCCCTCAGAGGCTGGATGTCACGTCATGTAATCTATCCCAGACATGGAGACTGGTCTGAAACCCCCTCAGAGGCTGGATGTCATGTCATGTCATCTATCCCAGACATGGAGACTGGTCTGAAAGCCCCTCAGAGGCTGGATGTCACGTCATGTAATCTATCCCAGACATGGAGACTGGTCTGAAAGCCCCTCAGAGGCTGGATGTCACGTCATGTAATCTATCCCAGACATGGAGACTGGTCTGAAACTCCCTCAGAGGCTGGATGTCACATCATGTAATCTATCCCAGACATGGAGACTGGTCTGAAAGCCCCTCAGAGGCTGGATGTCACATCATGTAATCTATCCCAGACATGGAGACTGGTCTGAAACCCCCTCAGAGGCTGGATGTCACATCATGTAATCTATCCCAGACATGGAGACTGGTCTGAAACCCCTCAGAGGCTGGATGTCACGTCATGTAATCTATCCCAGACATGGAGACTGGTCTGAAACCCCCTCAGAGGCTGGATGTCACATCATGTAATCTATCCCAGACATGAAAACTGGTCTGAAACCCCCTCAGAGGCTGGATGTCACATCATGTAATCTATCCCAGACATGGAGACTGGTCTGAAACCCCCTCAGAGGCTGGATGTCACATCATGTAATCTATCCCAGACATGGAAACTGGTCTGAAATCCCCTCAGAGGCTGGATGTCACATCATGTAATCTATCCCAGACATGAAAACTGGTCTGAAACCCCCTCAGAGGCTGGATGTCACATCATGTAATCTATCCCAGACATGGAGACTGGTCTGAAACCCCCTCAGAGGCTGGATGTCACGTCATGTAATCTATCCCAGACATGGAGACTGGTCTGAAACCCCCTCAGAGGCTGGATGTCACATCATGTAATCTATCCCAGACATGGAGACTGGTCTGAAACCCCCTCAGAGGCTGGATGTCACATCATGTAATCTATCCCAGACATGGAGACTGGTCTAAAACCCCCTCAGAGACTGGATGTCACATCATGTAATCTATCCCAGACATGGAGACTGGTCTGAAACCCCCTCAGAGGCTGGATGTCACGTCATGTAATCTATCCCAGACATGGATACTGGTCTGAAACCCCCTCAGAGGCTGGATGTCACATCATGTAATCTATCCCAGACATGGAGACTGGTCTGAAACCCCCTCAGAGACTGGATGTCACATCATGTAATCTATCCCAGACATGGAGACTGGTCTGAAACCCCCTCAGAGGCTGGATGTCACGTCATGTAATCTATCCCAGACATGGAGACTGGTCTGAAAGCCCCTCAGAGGCCGGATGTCACGTCATGTAATCTATCCCAGACATGGAGACTGGTCTGAAAGCCCCTCAGAGGCTGGATGTCACGTCATGTAATCTATCCCAGACATGGAGACTGGTCTGAAAGCCCCTCAGAGGCTGGATGTCACGTCATGTCATCTATCCCAGACATGGAGACTGGTCTGAAAGCCCCTCAGAGGCCGGTTGTCACGTCATGTAATCTATCCCAGACATGGAGACTGGTCTGAAACCCCCTCAGAGGCCGGTTGTCACATCATGTAATCTATCCCAGACATGGAGACTGGTCTGAAAGCCCCTCAGAGGCCGGTTGTCACATCATGTAATCTATCCCAGACATGGAGACTGGTCTGAAACCCCCTCAGAGACTGGATGTCACGTCATGTAATCTATCCCAGACATGGAGACTGGTCTGAAACCCCCTCAGAGGCTGGATGTCACGTCATGTAATCTATCCCAGACATGGAGACTGGTCTGAAAGCCCCTCAGAGGCCGGATGTCACGTCATGTAATCTATCCCAGACATGGAGACTGGTCTGAAAGCCCCTCAGAGGCTGGATGTCACGTCATTTAATCTATCCCAGACATGGAGACTGGTCTGAAAGCCCCTCAGAGGCTGGATGTCACGTCATGTAATCTATCCCAGACATGGAGACTGGTCTGAAACCCCCTCAGAGGCTGGATGTCATGTCATGTCATCTATCCCAGACATGGAGACTGGTCTGAAAGCCCCTCAGAGGCTGGATGTCACGTCATGTAATCTATCCCAGACATGGAGACTGGTCTGAAAGCCCCTCAGAGGCTGGATGTCACGTCATGTAATCTATCCCAGACATGGAGACTGGTCTGAAACTCCCTCAGAGGCTGGATGTCACATCATGTAATCTATCCCAGACATGGAGACTGGTCTGAAAGCCCCTCAGAGGCTGGATGTCACATCATGTAATCTATCCCAGACATGGAGACTGGTCTGAAACCCCCTCAGAGGCTGGATGTCACATCATGTAATCTATCCCAGACATGGAGACTGGTCTGAAACCCCTCAGAGGCTGGATGTCACGTCATGTAATCTATCCCAGACATGGAGACTGGTCTGAAACCCCCTCAGAGGCTGGATGTCACATCATGTAATCTATCCCAGACATGAAAACTGGTCTGAAACCCCCTCAGAGGCTGGATGTCACATCATGTAATCTATCCCAGACATGGAGACTGGTCTGAAACCCCCTCAGAGGCTGGATGTCACATCATGTAATCTATCCCAGACATGGAAACTGGTCTGAAATCCCCTCAGAGGCTGGATGTCACATCATGTAATCTATCCCAGACATGAAAACTGGTCTGAAACCCCCTCAGAGGCTGGATGTCACATCATGTAATCTATCCCAGACATGGAGACTGGTCTGAAACCCCCTCAGAGGCTGGATGTCACGTCATGTAATCTATCCCAGACATGGAGACTGGTCTGAAACCCCCTCAGAGGCTGGATGTCACATCATGTAATCTATCCCAGACATGGAGACTGGTCTGAAACCCCCTCAGAGGCTGGATGTCACATCATGTAATCTATCCCAGACATGGAGACTGGTCTAAAACCCCCTCAGAGACTGGATGTCACATCATGTAATCTATCCCAGACATGGAGACTGGTCTGAAACCCCCTCAGAGGCTGGATGTCACGTCATGTAATCTATCCCAGACATGGATACTGGTCTGAAACCCCCTCAGAGGCTGGATGTCACATCATGTAATCTATCCCAGACATGGAGACTGGTCTGAAACCCCCTCAGAGACTGGATGTCACATCATGTAATCTATCCCAGACATGGAGACTGGTCTGAAACCCCCTCAGAGGCTGGATGTCACGTCATGTAATCTATCCCAGACATGGAGACTGGTCTGAAAGCCCCTCAGAGGCCGGATGTCACGTCATGTAATCTATCCCAGACATGGAGACTGGTCTGAAAGCCCCTCAGAGGCTGGATGTCACGTCATGTAATCTATCCCAGACATGGAGACTGGTCTGAAAGCCCCTCAGAGGCTGGATGTCACGTCATGTCATCTATCCCAGACATGGAGACTGGTCTGAAAGCCCCTCAGAGGCTGGATGTCACATCATGTAATCTATCCCAGACATGGAGACTGGTCTGAAACCCCCTCAGAGGCTGGATGTCACGTCATGTAATCTATCCCAGACATGGAGACTGGTCTGAAACCCCCTCAGAGGCTGGATGTCACATCATGTAATCTATCCCAGACATGGAAACTGGTCTGAAATCCCCTCAGAGGCTGGATGTCACATCATGTAATCTATCCCAGACATGAAAACTGGTCTGAAACCCCCTCAGAGGCTGGATGTCACATCATGTAATCTATCCCAGACATGGAGACTGGTCTGAAACCCCCTCAGAGGCTGGATGTCACGTCATGTAATCTATCCCAGACATGGAGACTGGTCTGAAACCCCCTCAGAGGCTGGATGTCACATCATGTAATCTATCCCAGACATGGAGACTGGTCTGAAACCCCCTCAGAGGCTGGATGTCACATCATGTAATCTATCCCAGACATGGAGACTGGTCTAAAACCCCCTCAGAGACTGGATGTCACATCATGTAATCTATCCCAGACATGGAGACTGGTCTGAAACCCCCTCAGAGGCTGGATGTCACGTCATGTAATCTATCCCAGACATGGATACTGGTCTGAAACCCCCTCAGAGGCTGGATGTCACATCATGTAATCTATCCCAGACATGGAGACTGGTCTGAAACCCCCTCAGAGACTGGATGTCACATCATGTAATCTATCCCAGACATGGAGACTGGTCTGAAACCCCCTCAGAGGCTGGATGTCACGTCATGTAATCTATCCCAGACATGGAGACTGGTCTGAAAGCCCCTCAGAGGCCGGATGTCACGTCATGTAATCTATCCCAGACATGGAGACTGGTCTGAAAGCCCCTCAGAGGCTGGATGTCACGTCATGTAATCTATCCCAGACATGGAGACTGGTCTGAAAGCCCCTCAGAGGCTGGATGTCACGTCATGTCATCTATCCCAGACATGGAGACTGGTCTGAAAGCCCCTCAGAGGCTGGATGTCACATCATGTAATCTATCCCAGACATGGAGACTGGTCTGAAACCCCCTCAGAGGCTGGATGTCACGTCATGTAATCTATCCCAGACATGGAGACTGGTCTGAAACCCCCTCAGAGGCTGGTTGTCACGTCATGTAATCTATCCCAGACATGGAGACTGGTCTGAAAGCCCCTCAGAGGCTGGATGTCACGTCATGTCATCTATCCCAGACATGGAGACTGGTCTGAAAGCCCCTCAGAGGCTGGATGTCACATCATGTAATCTATCCCAGACATGGAGACTGGTCTGAAACCCCCTCAGAGGCTGGATGTCACGTCATGTAATCTATCCCAGACATGGAGACTGGTCTGAAACCCCCTCAGAGGCTGGATGTCACGTCATGTAATCTATCCCAGACATGGAGACTGGTCTGAAACCCCCTCAGAGGCTGGTTGTCACGTCATGTAATCTATCCCAGACATGGAGACTGGTCTGAAAGCCGCTCAGAGGCTGGATGTCACGTCATGTCATCTATCCCAGAAATGGAGACTGGTCTGAAACCCCCTCAGAGACTGGATGTCACATCATGTAATCTATCCCAGACATGAAAACTGGTCTGAAAGCCCCTCAGAGGCCGGTTGTCACATCATGTAATCTATCCCAGACATGGAGACTGGTCTGAAACCCCCTCAGAGGCTGGATGTCACGTCATGTCATCTATCCCAGACATGGAGACTGGTCTGAAACCCCTCTCAGAGGCCGGTTGTCACGTCATGTCATCTATCCCAGACATGAAAACTGGTCTGAAACCCCTCTCAGAGGCCGGTTGTCACGTCATGTCATCTATCCCAGACATGAAAACTGGTCTGAAACCCCCTCAGAGGCTGGATGTCACATCATGTAATCTATCCCAGACATGGAGACTGGTCTGAAACCCCCTCAGAGGCTGGATGTCACGTCATGTAATCTATCCCAGACATGGAGACTGGTCTGAAACTCCCTCAGAGGCTGGATGTCACATCATGTAATCTATCCCAGACATGGAGACTGGTCTGAAACCCCCTCAGAGGCTGGATGTCACGTCATGTAATCTATCCCAGACATGGAGACTGGTCTGAAATCCCCTCAGAGGCTGGATGTCACATCATGTAATCTATCCCAGACATGGAGACTGGTCTGAAACCCCCTCAGAGACTGGATGTCACATCATGTAATCTATCCCAGACATGGAGGCTGGTCTGAAACCCCCTCAGAGGCTGGATGTCACATCATGTAATCTATCCCAGACATGGAGACTGATCTGAAACCCCTCTCAGAGGCTGGTTGTCACGTCATGTCATCTATCCCAGACATGAAAACTGGTCTGAAACCCCCTCAGAGGCCGGTTGTCAAGTCATGTAATCTATCCCAGACATGGAGACTGGTCTTAAACCCCCTCAGAGGCTGGATGTCACATCATGTAATCTATCCCAGACAAGGAGACTGGTCTGAAACCCCCTCAGAGGCTGGATGTCACGTCATGTAATCTATCCCAGACATGGAGACTGGTCTGAAATCCCCTCAGAGGCTGGATGTCACATCATGTAATCTATCCCAGACATGGAGACTGGTCTGAAACCCCCTCAGAGACTGGATGTCACATCATGTAATCTATCCCAGACATGGAGGCTGGTCTGAAACCCCCTCAGAGGCTGGATGTCACATCATGTAATCTATCCCAGACATGGAGACTGATCTGAAACCCCTCTCAGAGGCTGGTTGTCACGTCATGTCATCTATCCCAGACATGAAAACTGGTCTGAAACCCCCTCAGAGGCCGGTTGTCAAGTCATGTAATCTATCCCAGACATGGAGACTGGTCTTAAACCCCCTCAGAGGCTGGATGTCACATCATGTAATCTATCCCAGACATGGAGGCTGGTCTGAAACCCCCTCAGAGGCTGGATGTCACATCATGTAATCTATCCCAGACATGGAGACTGATCTGAAACCCCTCTCAGAGGCTGGTTGTCACGTCATGTCATCTATCCCAGACATGAAAACTGGTCTGAAACCCCCTCAGAGGCCGGTTGTCAAGTCATGTAATCTATCCCAGACATGGAGACTGGTCTTAAACCCCCTCAGAGGCTGGATGTCACATCATGTAATCTATCCCAGACAAGGAGACTGGTCTGAAACCCCCTCAGAGACTGGATGTCACATCATGTAATCTATCCCAGACATGAAAACTGGTCTGAAACCCCCTCAGAGGCTGGATGTCACATCATGTAGTCTATCCCAGACATGAAAACTGGTCTGAAACTCCCTCAGAGACTGGATATCACATCATGTAATCTATCCCAGACATGGAGACTGGTCTGAAACCCCCTCAGAGGCTGGATGTCACGTCATGTAATCTATCCCAGACATGGAGATTGGTCTGAAACCCCCTCAGAGGCTGGATGTCACATCATGTAATCTATCCCAGACATGGAGACTGGTCTGAAACCCCCTCAGAGGCTGGATGTCACGTCATGTCATCTATCCCAGACATGGAGACTGGTCTGAAACCCCTCTCAGAGGCTGGTTGTCACGTCATGTAATCTATCCCAGACATGGAGACTGGTCTGAAACCCCCTCAGAGGCTGGATGTCACGTCATGTAATCTATCCCAGACATGGAGACTGGTCTGAAACTCCCTCAGAGGCTGGATGTCACATCATGTAATCTATCCCAGACATGGAGACTGGTCTGAAACCCCCTCAGAGACTGGATGTCACATCATGTAATCTAGCCCAGACATGGAGACTGGTCTGAAACCCCCTCAGAGGCTGGATGTCACGTCATGTAATCTATCCCAGACATGGAGACTGCTCTGAAACCCCCTCAGAGGCTGGATGTTGTGACGACATGGACTCTCATGGGTTAAAGTTTCTTAAAATCCAGCCAGACAGCATGATAGATTGTCTATAGACGGGGGAGAAGTCCCTTATTGTTTTTACAAGACTCTTGTTGACTCAATGTAATTGTGTTGGCCACTGAAATCCAGACGTATTGTTCTCCAGACTTTTCCAGTAACCATTGTATTGTAGTTGTGTATTGCTAATGTGATTACCTTAGTAGCCATTGTCTAGTCGGTGACTCCCAGATTACATGTACACCCTCAGTCTTTCTGTAGACATCATTTGGATGAACATTGTCCATGCAGCTTGAAATTCCTCCAATGGGAGAAGCAATCTTGTCCAACCAATCCGATGAGGACGCAGTGTATCCAAGTGGAAGGCTGGGGCTATAAAAAGGGACTTCTTTAAGCCACCAGGGTGGATGAAGGTTGATGGATGCTGATGGATCCAGTCTAAGCTCTTTGGAGCTGACTAGAGGATCAGGATATCTTATGGCTTCAATCTAGGGACCCCGGTTCCGGTTGGAGACCATATCCACAGCCTAGGGATTTCGACTCCGGCTGCCAGGATTGTAACATCAAACCAGGACTACCTAAGGAGGACACTCAGGTTGGGACAGTTCAGTCACCTGTTACAGACTTTGCAGACCTCACACAGCTTCCTGAATCTGGCATTATTCCTTTCTCGGTGGGTGCCCGCCAAAAGCGGGGTGCTGCTGGACTGGAGTAAGCGGCCCTGGAAGCTCTGAGGCATGGACATTCTAAATCCCTGATGAGCCAGCGGAAGGGTGAGACTCTGTTGCCTGTTACATTTGTGTGTTTTGCTGGTTATGTGTTATGTGCCGTTAATTTTTTGGGGATCCAATAAAGTCTAATTATTGTGGTTCCCTCACCCTGTGTTGTCTGAGTAGTGTTACGCCCACGGTTAAGGAGGCCGGCGTTCAGTTGGGATGAGCCCTGGGCCATGCTGTCTTTCTAAAGGCGGCGGGTTTTAGTGGACGAGAGCACCCACTGAGCCCCGTGTCTCCACAGATGTCACGTCATGTAATCTATCCCAGACATGGAGACTGGTCTGAAACCCCCTCAGAGGCTGGATGTCACGTCATGTAATCTATCCCAGACATGGAGACTGGTCTGAAACTCCCTCAGAGGGTGGATGTCACATCATGTAATCTATCCCAGACATGGAGACTGGTCTGAAACCCCCTAAGAGGCCGGTTGTCACATCATGTAATCTATCCCAGACATGGAGACTGGTCTGAAACCCCCTCAGAGGCTGGATGTCACGTCATGTAATCTATCCCAGACATGGAGACTGGTCTGAAACCCCCTCAGAGGCTGGATGTCACGTCATGTCATCTATCCCAGACATGGAGACTGGTCTGAAAGCCCCTCAGAGGCTGGATGTCACGTCATGTAATCTATCCCAGATATGGGGACTGGTCTGAAACTCCCTCAGAGGCTGGATGTCACATCATGTAATCTATCCCAGACATGGAGACTGGTCTGAAACCCCCTCAGAGGCCGGTTATCACATCATGTAATCTATCCCAGACATGGAGACTGGTCTGAAACCCCCTCAGAGGCTGGATGTCACGTCATGTAATCTATCCCAGACATGGAGACTGGTCTGAAACCCCCTCAGAGGCTGGATGTCACGTCATGTCATCTATCCCAGACATGGAGACTGGTCTGAAAGCCCCTCAGAGGCTGGATGTCACGTCATGTAATCTATCCCAGATATGGGGACTGGTCTGAAACTCCCTCAGAGGCTGGATGTCACATCATGTAATCTATCCCAGACATGGAGACTGGTCTGAAACCCCCTCAGAGGCTGGATGTCACGTCATGTAATCTATCCCAGACATGGAGACTGGTCTGAAACCCCCTCAGAGGCTGGATGTCACGTCATGTAATCTATCCCAGACATGGAGACTGGTCTGAAACCCCCTCAGAGACTGGATGTCACATCATGTAATCTATCCCAGACATGGAGACTGGTCTGAAACCCCCTCAGACACTGGATGTCACATCATGTAATCTATCCCAGACATGGAGACTGGTCTGAAACTCCCTCAGAGGCTGGATGTCACATCATGTAATCTATCCCAGACATGGAGACTGGTCTGAAACCCCCTCAGAGGCTGGATGTCACGTCATGTAATCTATCCCAGACATGGAGACTGGTCTGAATCCCCCTCAGAGGCTGGATGTCACGTCATGTAATCTATCCCAGACATGGAGACTGGTCTGAAACTCCCTCAGAGGCTGGATGTCACATCATGTAATCTATCCCAGACATGGAGACTGGTCTGAAACCCCCTCAGAGGCTGGATGTCACATCATGTAATCTATCCCAGACATGGAGACTGGTCTGAAACCCCCTCAGAGACTGGATGTCACATCATGTAATCTATCCCAGACATGGAGACTGGTCTGAAACCCCCTCAGAGGCTGGATGTCACGTCATGTAATCTATCCCAGACATGGATACTGGTCTGAAACCCCCTCAGAGGCTGGATGTCACATCATGTAATCTATCCCAGACATGGAGACTGGTCTGAAACCCCCTCAGAGACTGGATGTCACATCATGTAATCTATCCCAGACATGGAGACTGGTCTGAAACCCCCTCAGAGGCTGGATGTCACGTCATGTAATCTATCCCAGACATGGAGACTGGTCTGAAAGCCCCTCAGAGGCCGGATGTCACGTCATGTAATCTATCCCAGACATGGAGACTGGTCTGAAAGCCCCTCAGAGGCTGGATGTCACGTCATGTAATCTATCCCAGACATGGAGACTGGTCTGAAAGCCCCTCAGAGGCTGGATGTCACGTCATGTCATCTATCCCAGACATGGAGACTGGTCTGAAAGCCCCTCAGAGGCTGGATGTCACATCATGTAATCTATCCCAGACATGGAGACTGGTCTGAAACCCCCTCAGAGGCTGGATGTCACGTCATGTAATCTATCCCAGACATGGAGACTGGTCTGAAACCCCCTCAGAGGCTGGTTGTCACGTCATGTAATCTATCCCAGACATGGAGACTGGTCTGAAAGCCCCTCAGAGGCTGGATGTCACGTCATGTCATCTATCCCAGACATGGAGACTGGTCTGAAAGCCCCTCAGAGGCTGGATGTCACATCATGTAATCTATCCCAGACATGGAGACTGGTCTGAAACCCCCTCAGAGGCTGGATGTCACGTCATGTAATCTATCCCAGACATGGAGACTGGTCTGAAACCCCCTCAGAGGCTGGATGTCACGTCATGTAATCTATCCCAGACATGGAGACTGGTCTGAAACCCCCTCAGAGGCTGGTTGTCACGTCATGTAATCTATCCCAGACATGGAGACTGGTCTGAAAGCCGCTCAGAGGCTGGATGTCACGTCATGTCATCTATCCCAGAAATGGAGACTGGTCTGAAACCCCCTCAGAGACTGGATGTCACATCATGTAATCTATCCCAGACATGAAAACTGGTCTGAAAGCCCCTCAGAGGCCGGTTGTCACATCATGTAATCTATCCCAGACATGGAGACTGGTCTGAAACCCCCTCAGAGGCTGGATGTCACGTCATGTCATCTATCCCAGACATGGAGACTGGTCTGAAACCCCTCTCAGAGGCCGGTTGTCACGTCATGTCATCTATCCCAGACATGAAAACTGGTCTGAAACCCCTCTCAGAGGCCGGTTGTCACGTCATGTCATCTATCCCAGACATGAAAACTGGTCTGAAACCCCCTCAGAGGCTGGATGTCACATCATGTAATCTATCCCAGACATGGAGACTGGTCTGAAACCCCCTCAGAGGCTGGATGTCACGTCATGTAATCTATCCCAGACATGGAGACTGGTCTGAAACTCCCTCAGAGGCTGGATGTCACATCATGTAATCTATCCCAGACATGGAGACTGGTCTGAAACCCCCTCAGAGGCTGGATGTCACGTCATGTAATCTATCCCAGACATGGAGACTGGTCTGAAATCCCCTCAGAGGCTGGATGTCACATCATGTAATCTATCCCAGACATGGAGACTGGTCTGAAACCCCCTCAGAGACTGGATGTCACATCATGTAATCTATCCCAGACATGGAGGCTGGTCTGAAACCCCCTCAGAGGCTGGATGTCACATCATGTAATCTATCCCAGACATGGAGACTGATCTGAAACCCCTCTCAGAGGCTGGTTGTCACGTCATGTCATCTATCCCAGACATGAAAACTGGTCTGAAACCCCCTCAGAGGCCGGTTGTCAAGTCATGTAATCTATCCCAGACATGGAGACTGGTCTTAAACCCCCTCAGAGGCTGGATGTCACATCATGTAATCTATCCCAGACAAGGAGACTGGTCTGAAACCCCCTCAGAGGCTGGATGTCACGTCATGTAATCTATCCCAGACATGGAGACTGGTCTGAAATCCCCTCAGAGGCTGGATGTCACATCATGTAATCTATCCCAGACATGGAGACTGGTCTGAAACCCCCTCAGAGACTGGATGTCACATCATGTAATCTATCCCAGACATGGAGGCTGGTCTGAAACCCCCTCAGAGGCTGGATGTCACATCATGTAATCTATCCCAGACATGGAGACTGATCTGAAACCCCTCTCAGAGGCTGGTTGTCACGTCATGTCATCTATCCCAGACATGAAAACTGGTCTGAAACCCCCTCAGAGGCCGGTTGTCAAGTCATGTAATCTATCCCAGACATGGAGACTGGTCTTAAACCCCCTCAGAGGCTGGATGTCACATCATGTAATCTATCCCAGACATGGAGGCTGGTCTGAAACCCCCTCAGAGGCTGGATGTCACATCATGTAATCTATCCCAGACATGGAGACTGATCTGAAACCCCTCTCAGAGGCTGGTTGTCACGTCATGTCATCTATCCCAGACATGAAAACTGGTCTGAAACCCCCTCAGAGGCCGGTTGTCAAGTCATGTAATCTATCCCAGACATGGAGACTGGTCTTAAACCCCCTCAGAGGCTGGATGTCACATCATGTAATCTATCCCAGACAAGGAGACTGGTCTGAAACCCCCTCAGAGACTGGATGTCACATCATGTAATCTATCCCAGACATGAAAACTGGTCTGAAACCCCCTCAGAGGCTGGATGTCACATCATGTAGTCTATCCCAGACATGAAAACTGGTCTGAAACTCCCTCAGAGACTGGATATCACATCATGTAATCTATCCCAGACATGGAGACTGGTCTGAAACCCCCTCAGAGGCTGGATGTCACGTCATGTAATCTATCCCAGACATGGAGATTGGTCTGAAACCCCCTCAGAGGCTGGATGTCACATCATGTAATCTATCCCAGACATGGAGACTGGTCTGAAACCCCCTCAGAGGCTGGATGTCACGTCATGTCATCTATCCCAGACATGGAGACTGGTCTGAAACCCCTCTCAGAGGCTGGTTGTCACGTCATGTAATCTATCCCAGACATGGAGACTGGTCTGAAACCCCCTCAGAGGCTGGATGTCACGTCATGTAATCTATCCCAGACATGGAGACTGGTCTGAAACTCCCTCAGAGGCTGGATGTCACATCATGTAATCTATCCCAGACATGGAGACTGGTCTGAAACCCCCTCAGAGACTGGATGTCACATCATGTAATCTAGCCCAGACATGGAGACTGGTCTGAAACCCCCTCAGAGGCTGGATGTCACGTCATGTAATCTATCCCAGACATGGAGACTGCTCTGAAACCCCCTCAGAGGCTGGATGTTGTGACGACATGGACTCTCATGGGTTAAAGTTTCTTAAAATCCAGCCAGACAGCATGATAGATTGTCTATAGACGGGGGAGAAGTCCCTTATTGTTTTTACAAGACTCTTGTTGACTCAATGTAATTGTGTTGGCCACTGAAATCCAGACGTATTGTTCTCCAGACTTTTCCAGTAACCATTGTATTGTAGTTGTGTATTGCTAATGTGATTACCTTAGTAGCCATTGTCTAGTCGGTGACTCCCAGATTACATGTACACCCTCAGTCTTTCTGTAGACATCATTTGGATGAACATTGTCCATGCAGCTTGAAATTCCTCCAATGGGAGAAGCAATCTTGTCCAACCAATCCGATGAGGACGCAGTGTATCCAAGTGGAAGGCTGGGGCTATAAAAAGGGACTTCTTTAAGCCACCAGGGTGGATGAAGGTTGATGGATGCTGATGGATCCAGTCTAAGCTCTTTGGAGCTGACTAGAGGATCAGGATATCTTATGGCTTCAATCTAGGGACCCCGGTTCCGGTTGGAGACCATATCCACAGCCTAGGGATTTCGACTCCGGCTGCCAGGATTGTAACATCAAACCAGGACTACCTAAGGAGGACACTCAGGTTGGGACAGTTCAGTCACCTGTTACAGACTTTGCAGACCTCACACAGCTTCCTGAATCTGGCATTATTCCTTTCTCGGTGGGTGCCCGCCAAAAGCGGGGTGCTGCTGGACTGGAGTAAGCGGCCCTGGAAGCTCTGAGGCATGGACATTCTAAATCCCTGATGAGCCAGCGGAAGGGTGAGACTCTGTTGCCTGTTACATTTGTGTGTTTTGCTGGTTATGTGTTATGTGCCGTTAATTTTTTGGGGATCCAATAAAGTCTAATTATTGTGGTTCCCTCACCCTGTGTTGTCTGAGTAGTGTTACGCCCACGGTTAAGGAGGCCGGCGTTCAGTTGGGATGAGCCCTGGGCCATGCTGTCTTTCTAAAGGCGGCGGGTTTTAGTGGACGAGAGCACCCACTGAGCCCCGTGTCTCCACAGATGTCACGTCATGTAATCTATCCCAGACATGGAGACTGGTCTGAAACCCCCTCAGAGGCTGGATGTCACGTCATGTAATCTATCCCAGACATGGAGACTGGTCTGAAACTCCCTCAGAGGGTGGATGTCACATCATGTAATCTATCCCAGACATGGAGACTGGTCTGAAACCCCCTAAGAGGCCGGTTGTCACATCATGTAATCTATCCCAGACATGGAGACTGGTCTGAAACCCCCTCAGAGGCTGGATGTCACGTCATGTAATCTATCCCAGACATGGAGACTGGTCTGAAACCCCCTCAGAGGCTGGATGTCACGTCATGTCATCTATCCCAGACATGGAGACTGGTCTGAAAGCCCCTCAGAGGCTGGATGTCACGTCATGTAATCTATCCCAGATATGGGGACTGGTCTGAAACTCCCTCAGAGGCTGGATGTCACATCATGTAATCTATCCCAGACATGGAGACTGGTCTGAAACCCCCTCAGAGGCCGGTTATCACATCATGTAATCTATCCCAGACATGGAGACTGGTCTGAAACCCCCTCAGAGGCTGGATGTCACGTCATGTAATCTATCCCAGACATGGAGACTGGTCTGAAACCCCCTCAGAGGCTGGATGTCACGTCATGTCATCTATCCCAGACATGGAGACTGGTCTGAAAGCCCCTCAGAGGCTGGATGTCACGTCATGTAATCTATCCCAGATATGGGGACTGGTCTGAAACTCCCTCAGAGGCTGGATGTCACATCATGTAATCTATCCCAGACATGGAGACTGGTCTGAAACCCCCTCAGAGGCTGGATGTCACGTCATGTAATCTATCCCAGACATGGAGACTGGTCTGAAACCCCCTCAGAGGCTGGATGTCACGTCATGTAATCTATCCCAGACATGGAGACTGGTCTGAAACCCCCTCAGAGACTGGATGTCACATCATGTAATCTATCCCAGACATGGAGACTGGTCTGAAACCCCCTCAGAGACTGGATGTCACATCATGTAATCTATCCCAGACATGGAGACTGGTCTGAAACTCCCTCAGAGGCTGGATGTCACATCATGTAATCTATCCCAGACATGGAGACTGGTCTGAAACCCCCTCAGAGGCTGGATGTCACGTCATGTAATCTATCCCAGACATGGAGACTGGTCTGAATCCCCCTCAGAGGCTGGATGTCACGTCATGTAATCTATCCCAGACATGGAGACTGGTCTGAAACTCCCTCAGAGGCTGGATGTCACATCATGTAATCTATCCCAGACATGGAGACTGGTCTGAAACCCCCTCAGAGGCTGGATGTCACATCATGTAATCTATCCCAGACATGGAGACTGGTCTGAAACCCCCTCAGAGATTGGATGTCACATCATGTAATCTATCCCAGACATGGAGGCTGGTCTGAAACCCCCTCAGAGGCTGGATGTCACATCATGTAATCTATCCCAGACATGGAGATTGGTCTGAAACCCCCTCAGAGGCTGGATGTCACATCATGTAATCTATCCCAGACATGGAGACTGGTCTGAAACCCCCTCAGAGACTGGATGTCACATCATGTAATCTATCCCAGACATGGAGACTGGTCTGAAACCCCCTCAGAGGCTGGATGTCACGTCATGTAATCTATCCCAGACATGGAGACTGGTCTGAAACCCCCTCAGAGGCTGGATGTTGTGACGACATGGACTCTCATGGGTTAAAGTTTCTTAAAATCCAGCCAGACAGCATGATAGATTGTCTATAGACGGGGGAGAAGTCCCTTATTGTTTTTACAAGACTCTTGTTGACTCAATGTAATTGTGTTGGCCACTGAAAGCCAGACGTATTGTTCTCCAGACTTTTCCAGTAACCATTGTATTGTAGTTGTGTATTGCTAATGTGATTACCTTAGTAGCCATTGTCTAGTCGGTGACTCCCAGATTACATGTACACCCTCAGTCTTTCTGTAGACATCATTTGGATGAACATTGTCCATGCAGCTTGAAATTCCTCCAATGGGAGAAGCAATCTTGTCCAACCAATCCGATGAGGACGCACTGTATCCAAGTGGAAGGCTGTGGCTATAAAAAGGGACTTCTTTAAGCCACCAGGGTGGATGAAGGTTGATGGATGCTGATGGATCCAGTCTAAGCTCTTTGGAGCTGACTAGAGGATCAGGATATCTTATGGCTTCAATCTAGGGACCCCGGTTCCGGTTGGAGACCATATCCACAGCCTAGGGATTTCGACTCCGGCTGCCAGGATTGTAACATCAAACCAGGACTACCTAAGGAGGACACTCAGGTTGGGACAGTTCAGTCACCTGTTACAGACTTTGCAGACCTCACACAGCTTCCTGAATCTGGCATTATTCCTTTCTCGGTGGGTGCCCGCCAAAAGCGGGGTGCTGCTGGACTGGAGTAAGCGGCCCTGGAAGCTCTGAGGCATGGACATTCTAAATCCCTGATGAGCCAGCGGAAGGGTGAGACTCTGTTGCCTGTTACATTTGTGTGTTTTGCTGGTTATGTGTTATGTGCCGTTAATTTTTTGGGGATCCAATAAAGTCTAATTATTGTGGTTCCCTCACCCTGTGTTGTCTGAGTAGTGTTACGCCCACGGTTAAGGAGGCCGGCGTTCAGTTGGGATGAGCCCTGGGCCACGCTGTCTTTCTAAAGGCGGCGGGTTTTAGTGGACGAGAGCACCCACTGAGCCCCGTGTCTCCACAGATGTCACGTCATGTAATCTATCCCAGACATGGAGACTGGTCTGAAACCCCCTCAGAGGCTGGATGTCACATCATGTAATCTATCCCAGACATGGAGACTGGTCTGAAACTCCCTCAGAGGGTGGATGTCACATCATGTAATCTATCCCAGACATGGAGACTGGTCTGAAACCCCCTCAGAGGCCGGTTGTCACATCATGTAATCTATCCCAGACATGGAGACTGGTCTGAAACCCCCTCAGAGGCTGGATGTCACGTCATGTAATCTATCCCAGACATGGAGACTGGTCTGAAACCCCCTCAGAGGCTGGATGTCACGTCATGTCATCTATCCCAGACATGGAGACTGGTCTGAAAGCCCCTCAGAGGCTGGATGTCACGTCATGTAATCTATCCCAGACATGGAGACTGGTCTGAAACTCCCTCAGAGGCTGGATGTCACATCATGTAATCTATCCCAGACATGGAGACTGGTCTGAAACCCCCTCAGAGACTGGATGTCACATCATGTAATCTATCCCAGACATGGAGACTGGTCTGAAAGCCCCTCAGAGGCTGGATGTCACGTCATGTAATCTATCCCAGACATGGAGACTGGTCTGAAAGCCCCTCAGAGGCTGGATGTCACGTCATGTAATCTATCCCAGACATGGAGACTGGTCTGAAACTCCCTCAGAGGCTGGATGTCACATCATGTAATCTATCCCAGACATGGAGACTGGTCTGAAACTCCCTCAGAGGCTGGATGTCACGTCATGTAATCTATCCCAGACATGGAGACTGGTCTGAAACCCCCTCAGAGGCTGGATGTCACGTCATGTAATCTATCCCAGACATGGAGGCTGGTCTGAAAGCCCCTCAGAGGCTGGATGTCACATCATGTAATCTATCCCAGACATGGAGACTGGTCTGAAACCCCCTCAGAGGCTGGATGTCACATCATGTAATCTATCCCAGACATGGAGACTGGTCTGAAACCCCCTCAGAGTGTCACGCTCCCCGGGTCCTCGGCTCCTCTTCCCGGGTCCTCTGTTCCGCTCCCCGGGTCCTCAGCCCCGCTCCCCGGCTCACCTGCCACGCTCCCCGCTCTCCAGCCTCCGGTGCCCGTCCTTCCCAGGCCCCCTGGTCTCCGATCCCGGCGCCTGACGGCTTCCCAGGCCCTGGCCGGCTCCCCTGCGTCCTCCTCTCAGCTTCCTTCCCTGGCTTCTGGCACCCGGGCCGCGCGCATGCGCATTAGGGTGCGCGCGCGGTCACTGACCCTTTCTTAAAGGGCCAGCGTCCATTAACAGGAAATGAGGCTAATCAGGTACAGGGTATAAAGGGGTTTATTGTCCAAGGGGGCGGGGCCTGATCTTCGTGTTTCCTAAGCTAGGAGTCAGGTCTCCTGGTGTCTCTGTGCATATACTCACCTATCTCTCTTGTAGAGCCGTGCCTGCCTCGCCATCCAGTCCTGCCGTATCCTGAACCCCGAACGCTGTCCATCTGCCATCCTGACAGTCCGCACCATCCCGGATCCCTGCGGTGACTCGTCATCTCGCTCCAAAGGTTCCGGACCCCGCCTGACATCATCTCGGCTTCCGAACCTGAGCTGCGTCACCCGGACTACCACCCGTGACTCCGTGGTCCCAGGGACTTCTCCGCTATACTCGTGTGCACGGACTGTTCTGCTGTTTATAGTGTTCCAGCTACCGGACTCTTTACTACCATCTAGGAGTTCGGCCCAGTGGATCCACCTCCTGGGTCTGCTCGTCCACCTGGCCGTGACAGTAAGATCAGGCCATGGATCCCGCTGCAGCACTAGCAGCCGTACAGGAGGAACTCCAACGCCAGCGTGAAGTCCAGACCCGCATGCTGCAATTCATGTCTTCTGTGGACGCTCGCCTGAACACGCTACAAGCGGCAGTTACGACTTCAACATCCCGGGCTTCCACTAGTCAATCCACGGATCCAGCTCCTGTGGCGACTTCTTCAGATACCACCAGACTTCGGTTGGCTTCACCACCCCGGTACGCCGGAGACCCCAAGACCTGCAGGGGATTCTTAAACCAATGCTCCCTCCATTTCACGCAGCTGCCGCATTTGTTTGCCTCCGACCAAGCCAAGGTCGCCTTCATCATGTCCCATCTAGAGGGTGAGGCACTGGCGTGGATGAACCCCTTGTGGGAGAAGGGGGATCCTGTGACCACGAACATCCAGGACTTCCTGCAGGCATTCCGTGGTACCTTTGATGAGCCCGGACGCGCCTCCGCGTCTGCTTCGTCTCTTCTCCGGTTACGTCAGGGGACTCTGACGGTGGGTCAATACGCGATCCGGTTTCGCACCCTGGCCTCAGAACTCGGGTGGAACAACGAGGCCCTAACCGCCGCCTTCTGGGAAGGACTCTCAGGGCGAATTAAAGACGAGCTGGCGGGTCGTGACGTACCGACCACCCTGGATGCCCTGATTGCCCTAGCGACTCGAGTGGACATTCGCTTTCAGGAGCGATCCAAGGAAGTGTCCCGTGAGAGACGTCCGGTACGGCATTCCTCTCCTCCGCAGAAACCCTCCGTACTTCAGTCATCGACAGCTGGGGCTCCCGTCCACGAGCCCATGCAGATCGACCGAGTGCGTCAGTCTGAACAACGTCGAGCAGAGTGGCTCGCCAAGGGTCTCTGCTTTTACTGCGGTGAGGGCACACACCTGCTACGCTTCTGTCCAGAGAGGCCGGGAAACTCCAAAGCCTAGGGTTGGTAGGAGACGCCACCCTAGGTGCTGGGACTCTCTCTGACCCGGTTACATGGACAGTGCAAGTGACAACGGGAGAGACGCGGTTCACGGCTGATGCCTACCTCGATTCCGGGGCAGCAGGCAATTTCATCCAGCAGGCCACGGTGGACAAGTACCGGGTGCCTGTTATTCCACTCGACAAGCCCCTAGTGATTGCCTCGGTGGATGGGAGACCCCTCTCTGACACCATCTCCTGGATCACCAAGCCGGTCGAACTGCGTATCGGTGCCCTTCACACCGAGAACATCGCTTTCTACGTCCTCCCACACATGTCCCACCAGATCCTGCTGGGACTTCCATGGTTGCGGACACACGAACCATCAGTTACCTGGGGCACTGGCGAAATCACCCGATGGGGCTCTTCGTGTCATGAGAGGTGCCTAAAGTCCATACAACCCATCCGACGACCTCCGGTTCCAGAGAACCTACCGGGGCTGCCCTCGGCCTATTGGTCCTTTGCAGATGTCTTTGATAAAAAGGAATCCGAGGTACTGCCGCCACATCGTCCATACGATTGTGCCATCGACCTGCTCCCAGGAACAACACCACCACGAGGACGGATATATCCTTTATCTCCAGCCGAAACAAGGGCCATGTCTGCTTACATCTCAGAGAGCCTGGCAAGGGGGTTCATTCGGAGATCCTCCTCTCCTGCTGGAGCAGGTTTCTTCTTTGTCAAGAAGAAAGAGGGCGACTTACGCCCATGCATAGACTACCGGGGTTTGAATCAAATCACCGTAAAAAACAAGTACCCTCTGCCGCTCATTCCCGAATTGTTTGACCGGCTTAGAGGAGCTCGTGTGTTCACCAAGCTGGATCTTCGGGGTGCTTACAATCTGGTACGCATCCGCTCTGGTGACGAATGGAAAACCGCGTTCAATACGCGCGATGGACATTATGAATACTGCGTGATGCCCTTCGGCCTGTGTAACGCTCCTGCCGTCTTTCAAGAACTGGTGAACGACGTGTTCCGGGACCTTCTCTACATCTGTGTGGTAGTGTATCTAGATGACATCCTTGTCTTCTCTCCGGACCTCCAAACCCACAGAGAAAACGTACAGCTGGTTCTACAAAGACTGAGAGAGAATCGTCTGTACGCAAAGTATGAGAAGTGTGTCTTTGAGCAGTCTTCTCTCCCCTTTCTGGGGTACATCATCTCTGATACTGGACTGCAGATGGATCCCAAGAAGGTCTCCGCCATTCTCAACTGGCCTCCTCCTTCTGGACTGAAGGCAATCCAACGCTTCCTGGGATTCGCCAACTACTACCGCCAGTTTATCCCTCACTTCTCTGCCTTGACTGCTCCTCTCTCCGCTTTGACTAAGAAGGAGGCTAATCCAAAGGACTGGTCACCTGCGGCTGACGCCGCGTTTGGCTCTCTGAAGCGGGCTTTTGCTTCCTCTCCTGTACTCCACCGTCCGGAGTTAAACCGCCAGTTCACCTTGGAGGTGGATGCCTCCTCCTCAGGAGCCGGAGCAGTGCTCATGCAAAAGTCCTCCTCCGGGAAGATGGTGACTTGCGGATTCTTCTCCAAGGGCTTCTCAGCGCCTGAACGCAACTACACCATCGGTGACCGAGAGCTCTTGGCAGTCAAACTGGCTTTGGAGGAATGGCGCTACCTCCTGGAAGGGGCAGTGTACCCCGTGATTATTTACACGGACCACAAGAACTTGGAATACCTACGGTCCGCTCAGCGTCTGAACCCACGGCAAGCCAGGTGGTCCCTATTCTTTGCCAGGTTTGATTTCCAGCTTCACTTCCGACCCGCGGACAAGAATATACGCGCTGATGCCTTGTCCAGGTCTTTCATGCCCATGGAGCAGGAGGAAGAGACTACCCAACCCATCATTTGTCCTAGTAAAATCATTCCGGTGGCCCCTGTCACCCTGGCCCAGATACCGCCCGGGAAGACCTATGTCTCCGAGGTAGACAGGAAAAAAGTGTTACACTGGGGTCATGCCTCGAAAACAGCCGGTCATGCTGGTCAGAAAAAGACATGGGGTGCGATTGTACGTCATTATTGGTGGCCATCCCTTCGCACGGACGTCGCTGCTTTTGTATCCGCCTGTTCCTCTTGTGCCAGGAACAAGACGCCCAAACACCTCCCATATGGCCGTCTTCTGCCTCTGCCGATACCCTCAGTTCCGTGGCAACACATAGCAATGGACTTTATTACGGACTTGCCATTGTCCTCCGGACACACAGTCATATGGGTCGTGGTGGACCGGTTCTCTAAAATGGCCCATTTCGTCCCTATGGCTGGACTGCCCTCTGCTCAGGAACTCGCGGACGCCTATATACAACACATCTTCCGCTTGCATGGCTTTCCATTACACATCGTATCCGACAGAGGAACTCAGTTCACCTCCCGCTTCTGGAGGGCTCTCTGTAAACATCTGGGAGTGACTCTGGACTTTTCATCTGCATACCATCCTCAGTCTAATGGCCAGGTAGAGAGGGTCAATCAAATCTTGACCTCTTTCTTACGTCACTATGTTAACGCCCATCACGACGACTGGTCCGCTCTTCTTCCTTGGGCTGAATTCTCCCACAACCACCACATCAGTGAGTCGTCCTCCAGCTCTCCCTTCCATGTCGTTTACGGACTTCAGCCTTCCATTCCATTGCCTGTATCTCCTTCTTCGGATGTCCCTGCTGCAGATACAGTAGCCCGTGACTTTGCAACCATTTGGGACTCTGTCAAAGCGTCCCTTGGGCGTGCTTCCCTGCGGATGAAAAGACACGCAGACAAGAAACGTCTGGACCCTCCGTGTTTCTCTCCTGGAGATCTCGTCTGGCTTGCTTCCCAGTACGTCCGCCTGAAGATACCATCATACAAGCTGGGTCCTCGCTACATTGGGCCGTTTAAAGTCCTCAACAAGATCAATGAGGTCTCCTACAAGCTCCAGCTCCCGGCCACGATGAGGATACCCAACTCATTCCACGTCTCCCTGCTCAAGCCGGTTGTCCTTGGTCCCTTCTCCGCTGCTGCCAGTCCGGCTCCTCCACCTATTGCCGATGACGACATCTATGCGGTAAGGGATATCGTGGCCATGAAGACCGTACGAGGTCGACAGTTCTTCCTGGTGGACTGGGAAGGGTATGGTCCTGAGGATAGGTCCTGGGAGCCCAGGGAGAACGTGGGCACTCCTCTGATCCGTGCCTTCATGTCCCGGTTGCGGGGAGGGGGGCGTGGGGGGGGGGTACTGTCACGCGCCCCGGGTCCTCGGCTCCTCTTCCCGGGTCCTCTGTTCCGCTCCCCGGGTCCTCAGCCCCGCTCCCCGGCTCACCTGCCACGCTCCCCGCTATCCAGCCTCCGGTGCCCGTCCTTCCCAGGCCCCCTGGTCTCCGATCCCGGCGCCCGACGGCTTCCCAGGCCCTGGCCGGCTCCCCTGCGTCCTCCTCTCAGCTTCCTTCCCTGGCTTCTGGCACCCGGGCCGCGCGCATGCGCATTAGGGCGCGCGCGCGGTCACTGACCCTTTCTTAAAGGGCCAGCGTCCATTAACAGGAAATGAGGCTAATCAGGTACAGGGTATAAAGGGGTTTATTGTCCAAGGGGGCGGGGCCTGATCTTCGTGTTTCCTAAGCTAGGAGTCAGGTCTCCTGGTGTCTCTGTGCATATACTCACCTATCTCTCTTGTAGAGCCGTGCCTGCCTCGCCATCCAGTCCTGCCGTATCCTGAACCCCGAACGCTGTCCATCTGCCATCCTGACAGTCCGCACCATCCCGGATCCCTGCGGTGACTCGTCATCTCGCTCCAAAGGTTCCGGACCCCGCCTGACATCATCTCGGCTTCCGAACCTGAGCTGCGTCACCCGGACTACCACCCGTGACTCCGTGGTCCCAGGGACTTCTCCGCTATACTCGTGTGCACGGACTGTTCTGCTGTTTATAGTGTTCCAGCTACCGGACTCTTTACTACCATCTAGGAGTTCGGCCCAGTGGATCCACCTCCTGGGTCTGCCCGTCCACCTGGCCGTGACACAGAGACTGGATGTCACATCATGTAATCTATCCCAGACATGGAGGCTGGTCTGAAACCCCCTCAGAGGCTGGATGTTACGTCATGTAATCTATCCCAGACATGGAGACTGGTCTGAAAGCCCCTCAGAGGCTGGATGTCACGTCATGTAATCTATCCCAGACATGGAGACTGGATGAAAAAAAGTCCAGCGCAGTCCTCAAGTTGCAATTAAAATTTTTTTTTTCTTTTATTTGATAAATCCGTTCAAAATAAGTGGTGTACAAAGCGGTCAGCTAGAAGAGTATAGGGGACATAGAGAGGAACCCCACAGAACTACGCGTTTCGACACATAGTCTTAATCATGTTCTGAAAAGGAAAGAGTGTCGGTTTCCTATGAGGTGTAACACACACCCACCTTAATTACATGCACATGTCGACATTTGGAAGTCTATCACATTAGATGTTCACATTAGTAAGTGCATGGAATGCGGTTTTCAGAAAAAATATAGTTAATTAAAAGGCAGAAATATTGAAAAATGGAAAAAGGGGAAGAGAAAGGAAAATAAAGGGCAAGAGAAAGAAGAAAGGAAAACAGCATATATGAAATAAAGGGAGTGATGGAATGAAATAAAAAAATGCTGTTAAAATGTATCTTATACAGATAAATATTTCTGCAGCTGGCAGGTGCATACAATATAGATTAGATTTATACATTTAAAAGGATCTATTTTATATGAGTAATTTGCAAATTAATATATTATTCATAAATATATATTATCTGCAACTGCCAGTCTGATCCCAATCCACATATAAAATATTAATCAGTAAATAATTACATTTAGTAAATAATTATCCTTTATCATACATGTTATAAGTTGCACAGTATTATGTATTTATTATCCGTGATGGACCTATAGAGCAGGGCAAGGAGCACAAAAAAAAAAAAAAACCACCGTAAAAACCGACCTATCATCTATTTCTTCTATTTATTTTAATTTATGGATAGTAGAATCTAGTTTTACCATATGCATTGTATCGAATCCAAGTTATATCTGTCAAATAGATAGGACCATAGAAGCACTTTGCAAAAAAAAAAAAAAATTTTGTTCCACAAATATACACATCTGAATGGAACCTCGCAAAACTATATGGCCCTGTGCGCACTTACCAGATTTTGCCGTGGATTTTTCGCGGATTTGCTGCATGTTTCGCTGCAGAAAATGTTCATAACATCTCTGCAGTGAATCACCAGCAAAACCTATGGGAAAAAAAATCCTGTGCGCACTATGCGGATTTTGACAGCTGCATGTTTTGCTGCGGGAATCCCGCAGCAAAAACAGTTGCATGTCAATTCTTTTCCGCACGTCGCTGCGGGATTTCACTCCATTGACTCCAATGTAATCGTGAAATCCCGCAGGGAATAACGCAGGCAGCAAATTCTGTGCGGTTCACTGCGTTTTCCTGCGTTATTCCCTGCGGTATTTCGCGGTTTACCTCCGGTAATGTACATCGCCTGTCTGCGGTTTTGCAGGGAAGTGATGTCATTACAGGAAGAGGAAGCCGTGCAGAGAGTAATCACACACAGATCACAGATCACAGACACACAGACATCACAGACATAGAACACACACACAGACACATAGAACACACATAGAAAGCAAACGGAAATATAGAAAACAAAGCACGTGGGCTCCGCTGTATATTTACCGTCCAGCCGAGGTAAGCACACAGCGGCGGCCCGGTATTCTCAGGCTGGGGAGGGCGAGGGGCAGGGTTAATGTCCCCCACCTCACTCCCCCTCCGGCAGCCGAGAATATCAGCCGCAGCTGCCCCGGCACTGTCGCATGCATTATGCGGCACTACCGGAGTGTCCCCGGCTCTTCCTGCAGCCGTGTAGCAGTGGCAGTCAGGGTAATACAAGGGGTTAATGGTGGCGGATCACCGCCATTAACTCCAGGCTTGATCATGGCAGCGTCTATGTGACAGCTGACATGATCAACCCGTAAGTAAAGTGAAAAAACACACCGAAAAATCCTTTATTTTAAATAAAACACAAACGAGCCTCGTTCACCCTTTTATTAACCCCTCCCGAAACAAAGCTCCGGCGTAATCCACAGCTCCGACGTCCTGCAATGCTTACATCCAGCCGCGACTGACACAGACACTGCTGAATGCAGCCTCGCAGCGAGACAGCAGAGGTAACTCCAGGGCATTTCCCACGGCCGTTAATGTGAACTCACTGCCAACCGTGGGAAATGCAGAGTGTGCTCACAGGGACTCTATCTATTCCTCTATCTATCTACAGTTAGGTCCAGAAATATTTGGACAGTGACACAATTTTGGCGAGTTGGGCTCTGCATGCCACCACATTGGATTGGAAATGAAACCTCTACAACAGAATTCAAGTGCAGATTGTAACGTTTAATTTGAAGGTTTGAACAAAAATATCTGATAGAAATTGTAGGAATTATCACATTTCTTTACAAACACTCCACATTTTAGGAGGTCAAAAGTAATTGGACAAATAAACCAAACCCAAACAAAATATTTTTATTTTCAATATTTTGTTGCGAATCCTTTGGAGGCAATCACTGCCTTAAGTCTGGAACCCATGGACATCACCAAACGCTGGGTTTCCTCCTTCTTAATGCTTTGCCAGGCCTTTACAGCCGCAGCCTTCAGGTCTTGCTTGTTTGTGGGTCTTTCCGTCTTAAGTCTGGATTTGAGCAAGTGAAATGCATGCTCAATTGGGTTAAGATCTGGTGATTGACTTGGCCATTGCAGAATGTTCCACTTTTTTGCACTCATGAACTCCTGGGTAGCTTTGGCTGTATGCTTGGGGTCATTGTCCATCTGTACTATAAAGCGCCGACCGATCAACTTTGCGGCATTTGGCTGAATCTGGGCGGAAAGTATATCCCGGTACACTTCAGAATTCATCCGGCTACTCTTGTCTGCTGTTATGTCATCAATAAACACAAGTGACCCAGTGCCATTGAAAGCCATGCATGCCCATGCCATCACGTTGCCTCCACCATGTTTTACAGAGGATGTGGTGTGCCTTGGATCATGTGCCGTTCCCTTTCTTCTCCAAACTTTTTTCTTCCCATCATTCTGGTACAGGTTGATCTTGGTCTCATCTGTCCATAGAATACTTTTCCAGAACTGAGCTGGCTTCATGAGGTGTTTTTCAGCAAATGTAACTCTGGCCTGTCTATTTTTGGAATTGATGAATGGTTTGCATCTAGATGTGAACCCTTTGTATTTACTTTCATGGAGTCTTCTCTTTACTGTTGACTTAGAGACAGATACACCTACTTCACTGAGAGTGTTCTGGACTTCAGTTGATGTTGTGAACGGGTTCTTCTTCACCAAAGAAAGTATGCGGCGATCATCCACCACTGCTGTCATCCGTGGACGCCCAGGCCTTTTTGAGTTCCCAAGCTCACCAGTCAATTTCCTTTTTCTCAGAATGTACCCGACTGTTGATTTTGCTACTCCAAGCATGTCTGCTATCTCTCTGATGGATTTTTTCTTTTTTTTCAGCCTCAGGATGTTCTGCTTCACCTCAATTGAGAGTTCTTTAGACCGCATGTTGTCTGGTCACAGCAACAGCTTCCAAATGCAAAACCACACACCTGTAATCAACCCCAGACCTTTTAGCTACTTCATTGATTACAGGTTAACGAGGGAGACGCCTTCAGAGTTAATTGCAGCCCTTAGAGTCCCTTGTCCAATTACTTTTGGTCCCTTGAAAAAGAGGAGGCTATGCATTACAGAGCTATGATTCCTAAA